>NW_017675167.1:13719-74011 GCF_001879085.1 Nicotiana attenuata | reverse complement strand
ATATGGCCCTCGGCCTCAATCAGTCCAAAAATAATCATAACGCCCCTCGGGCATTAGTAAAGAACCAATAATGCTCAGCTCAAACAGTAGTTCAAATATCAGTTAAAACTCAAGGTTGAGTAAAAATACTAGCTGAGTTCATGAAACAGTGTAATGACATTGGACTGAGTTCAAATAATATTTCAAATAAACAGTGATGATAGCTCATAGGGAGTTCAAACAGTCGGCAATTAGCCCCAAATATGGCAATAAGCCCAAGTCCTAGTGAAAAACAACAAGTCATAGCGAAATACGCGGTAAAATCAACAACCGGGACGGACCAAGACACAATCCCCAACGGTGCTCTACCCCACGCTCTCTATCTGGCGTGCAAGTCACCTCAATATAGCACTATGGGTGCAAATCCGGGGTTTCAAACCCTCAGGATATCATTTACAATCATTACTCACCTCGAACCGGCGAAATCTCTAGCCCGCGATGCCTTTGCCCCT
The DNA here is from genome assembly GCF_001879085.1 of Nicotiana attenuata. Taxonomy (NCBI): domain Eukaryota; kingdom Viridiplantae; phylum Streptophyta; class Magnoliopsida; order Solanales; family Solanaceae; genus Nicotiana; species Nicotiana attenuata. Next base: position 73,520 of record NW_017675167.1, on the reverse strand, counting down.
CAAATCGGCCTCCACGCGCATCGAATCTAACCAAAATCAGAGCGAATACATCACAATATGCCAATGGGACAATACCCAATCCAAAACAATCGAAAAATAGCAACAATCTCGAAACTAGCAAAACCCGAGCCCCGGACCCACTTCTCGAAAAATTACAAAACTCACATTACCGGATTCCTCGCCTCGCCACGAGTCCATACATACCAAGAACTCCCAAATCCGAGCTCAAATGACCTATCAAATTCCAATTTGAAATATCAAAAACTCAAGCCCTAGCTTTACCCCTTTTGATGAATTTCAACCAATTTCCATGTTAAATCTAACATAATCTCGTGAATTTAGGCCAAGGAACTTACCTCTAATCATTCCTCCTTGAATCCCTCTTCAAAATCGCCTCAAAGCTCTCAAAGCTCGCTCAAAAATGGTGGAAATAACATAACCCCCGCGGAGCAAAAATGAATATAAACTCCTACTGGCCTTCAGGGGTTTCCGCTTCTGCGGTCCCCACGCCCGCTTCCGCGTGACCGCTTCTGCGGTTTTTGTCCGCTTAAGCGGAATTTCATTAAATCACAAGGGTCGCTTCTGCGACAAAATTTCTCGCTTCTGCGAAACTTCACCCCCAGGTCAAACCGCTTCTGCGACCACATGTCCGCTTCTGCGAACTCGCTTAAGCGAAACGACTTCCGCTTCTGCGGAACTGCTCAATCTCACCCTCTTTCGCACCTACGAAGCCTTCTCCGCTTCCGCGCAACCGCATCTGCGGTTGCCTTTTCGCAGATGCAAAAATACCTGCTGCAGCCAAGAACCTGCAATTTCCAACTTCAATTTCCTTCCGATTGCCACCCGAAATCACCCCGAGGCCCTCGGGACCTCAACCAAAAGCACCAACACATCTTAAAACATTATTCAATCTTGCTCCAATCATCAAAACACATCAAACAACGCTAAAACCATTAGATCACATCGGATTCAAGCCTAAGTTCTTCAGAAACTTCCGAAATGCATTTCGATCAAAAACCCGACCAAACGACGTCCGAATGACCTGAAAATTTGCACACATATCCAACATCACCTAACAAAGCTACAACAACTCTCGGAATTCCATTCCGACCCTCGGATGAGATTCTCACCCATCAACCGAAATTCACCAAAATACTAACTTCGCATATACAAGCCAAATTCTACACTGGAGCTCCAAAATCTATTCCGATTACACTCCTAAGTCACAAATCACTTCCCGAAGCTAACCGAATCACCGGAACTCACATCCGAACCTTCTAATTCATAAGTCAACGTCCGGTTGATTTTTCCAACTTAAACCTTCCTTAACGAGACTAAGTGTCTCATTTCCTACCAAAACCAATCCAAATCAACTCTAACACACCAAACATTGATAATGAAACATGAAGAAGCATAAAATGGAGGAAATGGAGCAGTAACACATGAGACGACGGGTCGGGTCGTCACATGTGATTTATTCTAATACTAGTGAATGTATGAATGATATTAAGTTTGAGTAAAAAGAATTGATGAACCAAACCAGTGCTATTAGAGCAATAAGGACCTCGAGCTCAATTATCTCAGGGGCCTCGAGGTGAGCTAAGAACAATAAAGTATGAACAATGAAGTAAAGGCAATAAAGCTGAAGAACAATTGTTGAGCACGTTAAACAAGAAAAACAGAGTAGAATGTTCTATTCCAGAGAATTAGATATCCTTTTACAATGATTGGGGTCCCCTTTATATAGGAGGTGAAAACCCCAATATAGTACATTCCTAATTACGGTAAAGAATTCTATTGGTACAAGTGTACAACAACCTAGTACGGACCTGTACCATTTCGTACAAATCTTATCCTTTAATTTATGCCTTGATCCACATGTCCTTAAGAAATTCCCACTCTTTCTTGAGTGTCTTCGAGATTGTGCTGCCCTCGATGTAGATCGTGCCAGGCCTTCGATCTGCTTCCTCGAGGTGTGTGTCCTTCAGCCGGGTCCGACCTCCACTTCGAGTCGCCCGGATTCGAACTCATAGCTCTATTTAAGACTTCGAAATCGGGCTCCTTGATTTTGACCGTATACAGATAGTCCCCACGTTTCTTAGAATGATATAATATGAAACGATTTGGATTCCCGAAGTCCTTAGTGATGATGTCATCCCCGTGATGCGAGCGTTCGAAGTGACCGAAACGTCCCGTCGGCCCACTTCCCCAAAAACGTTGAATGCATGCGAGTATTGTCTGCGACTAATGCCACCGAACCGTCATTGCCCTTCTATAAATATGAGGCGATTCCTCCAAGTAAAGAACTTTACTATTTCTTCTTCCCTTTGACATCTTCATCTCTTTCTCCAATCACCCATTTCCTCCGCCTCTTTAAGCGCCGGAATACGCCAAGCTCTTGCCTGAAACACCACATCCCTGTGCACCCGTGTAACTTAGCCTATAACCATGGCCAAAACTTCCAAGACAGTCCCCAAAAAGGATAAAGCATCATCTTCTTCTGCTTCCCGGCCGGCCAAACCGGTGGTGCCGCCAACACTTGAGGAAATCACCCCTGGTAATTGCATCATCAAGAAAGACTTCAGTATCGAGAATCCTTCCGATGCCGAAGGCCGATGCGAGCATGTATCCCGATATATTAGCTTGATAAGGAAGCAGCTTACTAAGGAAGTAAAGGAGGAATGTCGCTGGGGAGACGAGGTTGAGGTTCAGATCCCGAGCCCCGATGAAAGCATTACTACCCACAAGGAGGGGTTTTTAAGTGTTTACACTTACCCCTTCACACTGGTCCCCTCGATCCGGTGGTGATCAACTTCTGCAGAACGTACGAACTCACCCTTGGTCAAATTCACCCTTCCTTTTGGCGTATCGTGATCATATTGCGGTATTTTTCTGAAAAGGCCGAGGGTTTGGAATTCACCCTCAGCCACCTGATTCGATTGTATCGTCCCCAGTTATTTCGTGGGCTCATCAAGCTGCAATGCCAAACATCAAAGTATTTCTTCGCCAGCACTGACGAAAACAAAGATCGGGGTTGGATGAGCCGGTTTGTTAGAGTAAGAACTTCGGACATCATCCCCGAGAATAAAACGCCATTCCCGGAGAGGTGGAATTTTAACCGTAAGTGGAGTTCGTATTCCCTGTACCTTTTCATATTCTGTTCCCGTATTTCATAACATCGTTGCCCTTCTTTTGGCAGCCAATACTTGGGCGCCGCCGGCAGTGCCCGACCTCGAGGATTGGGTTCAAAGGTTAGCTGCCACTTCTTCCTATGATGAGCGCAAGTGGCGTGAATTATCAAAGGGCCAGTGGGAGGCCAAGAACCATGGTAAATGCCTTTCAGCAATTCCAACACTTTCCATATATTGGAGGCGTTCTTACTTACTCACGCTTGCCTGTACAGGTGTAACGACCCGGCCGCTCGTTTTGAGAATTTAAGCTTTGTTTTGAGGCGTAAGGTCTTGAACAACTTCATATTATTTGTATCGACTTGCGTGCATGGTTTAATTGAGCTAACGGATTATTCAAAGTCAAATTGGAAGAAGGAATCTAGTTTCGGAAGTTTAAACAGTGAGAATTTGACCGGAACTGGACTTTTGAGTAAACGGCCCCGGAATGAATTTTTGATGATTCCAACACCAAATGGTGATTTTGGACTTAGGCGCACATCCGGATTCAGATTTAGAGGTCCGTAGGGTAATTTGAAGCATTTCGGCAAAAGTTGGAAAAGTTGAAGTTTGGAAAATGGAGAAGTTTGACCCATAGTTAACTTTTGGGATATCGGGGTCAGTATGCGATTCCGAGAGTGGGAACAGCTCCGTTATGTTATTTTGGACTTGTCTTCAAAAGTTGGCATCATTCCGAGTTGATTTGATAGGTTTCGGCCCGAGTTTTGGATGTTGGAAGATTTGAAAGTTTCTAAGTTCGATTCATGGTGTGATTCGTCGTTTCGGCATTGTTTGATGTGATTTGAGACATCGAGAGAGTCCGTGTTAAGTTATATGACTTGTTTGTGTGTTTAGACGGGGTCCCGGGGGCCTCGGGTGTGTTTCGGGTGGGCTACGGGTCATTTTTCCCATTTTGGAACTCCTTTTTTTTCTGCTTCTGGTATCCTCGCATTTGCGACCACTGCAATTGCGAGGTAGTCATCGCAATTGCGAACCTGAGCTGCTCGGGACTGGCTAGCATTTGCGAAGAAAAAATCCCGCATTTGCGAAGCCCTCAGAGTTCGCATTTGCGAACTCCCTGTCGCATTTGTGATGAGGACAATACTATTCCAGGCTTCGCATTTGCGAAGCTTCCTTCGCATTTGAGAATCCAGTGTCGCAAATGCGACATCTGCAGCCTGCTAAAAGCTGGGTATTCCGAGTTTTGCTTCATTTTTTCATATTTTTGAACCCTAACTCCAAGAGTGGGCGATTTTGAGAGAAGATTTTCATGCCAAATCATTGGGTAAGTGTCTCTAATCAATTTCCAGCTATATTTTGTGATCATATCTTAGATTTAACATTAAATTCATGAAAATCTAAAGGAAAGTTTGGGGAAAAATTGTGAAATCTTTCAAAAATATAAAATGAGGATTTGAAGGACCAAATGGTATCGGAATTTGATAAATTTTGTATGGTTGAACTCATATGGGAATGGGTAATCGAATTTTGTAAAATTTGTCGGGTTCCGAGGTGCGGGCTTGGGGGTCGACTTTTGGACCGATTTTTAGATTTTGTTAAAGATTGAAACTTTAGGATCCGGAATAGTTTCTTATATGTTTTATTTGTGCTTTGAAGTTAATTTGGTTAGATTTGAGCCGTCCGAAGATCTTTTCACCCTAGAAGTGCATTTTAAAGTATCGGTGTGTCGTCTTTGAGGTATGTATCTTGCCTAACCTTGTGTGGGGGACTTCCCCTTAGGATTTGAGTCTTCTGTGTTGATTGTAGTTCGTGTACGCGAGGTGATGAGTGCGTGTTCGGACTTATTTATGGAAGTTGGCCTTTTAGGGTTCTTAGGTCTTTATATTCACTATGTATGAATGTGTTCTTGACCTGACTGATTTCCTATTTACTAGTTTCACCTCTACATGCTTAATTGGAATTAATTGCTTCGTGATTCACTCTTATCGCCTAATTGACTACTATTTGATTAAATTGAAGAATTTTGCATCTCCTATTGTTATGCTATCTTTTTCATAGCTGTTGTCTTATTTGAGAATCATCATTTTCCTTCCTAAAATTTGTTTAGTCTTAAGTGGAGCTAAAGATCATCTTTCCTTAATTGAATTGTCGAATATCCTCGAAATTTGTCCAATCTTAAAAGAAGTTAGATAACCTATGTCCTTGTTGACTTGCCCTTATTTGGGACTATTTGGCTCGTGTTGATCTCCTTGTTATTGACTTGTATATTGTGGGATCGTCGCTATATATTAGTTTTCCCGTTGTTGAACTGTTCCCTTTATGCCAGCATTCTTTTCCGTGGTTATTCCTTGTTAGCTGGTTCTGGTGTTTCCTTGCTATTTACAGTCCTTAAGTTGATTTACTTATCTTACCTTGTATTATTTTCATTGTTGTTGTTTTATGTATTGTGGTGATGTACGAGCTTCCTGTTATGTTGTGACTGTTGTTTCTGTTGGTTGCGCTGCATGCTTACTTTGGGACTACGGATCGGTATTCCGGGAGATCCGGAATATTTACTTTGCGCTGCATATTTACTTTTGGGACTACGGGACTGCACCCGGGAGATTCCCCTGTACACATATATTGATTTGGACTGTAGTGCGGGATACCGAGAGATCCCCAGCACACATATTGAGGACACTAAGAGATCCTCGGGATACCGAGAGATCCCAGCACACATATTGAGGATACTAAGAGATCCTCGGGATACCGAGAGATCCCCAGCATATATTGAGGATACTAAGAGATCCTCGGGATACCGAGAGATCCCTAGCACACATATTGAGGATACTAAGAGATCCTCGGGATACCGAGAGATCCCCAGCATATATTGAGGATACTAAGGGATCCTCGGGATACCGAGAGATCCCCAGCACATATATTGAGGATACTAAGAGATCCTCGGGATACTAAGAGATCCCCAGCACATGTATTGAGGATACTGAGAGATCCCCGAGTATTTACGTCTGGGACTACGGGACGATATCCTGGGACATCCCCTATTAAAAATCATTGCATTCTGAGCTGATGCTTCATTGATCCTATCCCTGTGTAAACATTATAGGTGTTGTCCGTTCTATTCCTTATACTTACTAGTTTGTATGAACTATGTTAGGACACTTGCACAAGCAAACACATGGTTAATCACCCCTTGCCGGGTAGTAGGTTCTTTGAGATTTTTGAGTATAGACGCACACCCTTGTTCCTTGCATTCCATGTGAGAATGACTCTTTTGGGCACGTGAGTTGTCAGTATGATTAGGAGGTGTGATGAGGGCACAGGATGCCAAGTGTTAGGGTTCAGGTATTGAGACCTGTATTGTATGATTATGAGATTAGGTGTCACAGAGTGACTGATATGCGAAGGTTATCTATTTGAAAAGATTATATTCGAAAAGCATTTATTTTGAAGGAAATCTTTTTGAAAAGAACATTTATTTGAATGAAGTATATTTCGAAACATTTTTTTATCGCTTAAAGGTTTGACTATTTGATTGACGCTTGTTGGTTAAAACTCAAGGTGAAAACTATCGGAGTTGTTGAGTTATGACTTGTCTTTACTGTATTTGTGATTCCGAATTTGGGTTGTATTCTCGCTTACCTTTCCGTGTTTTCCCTTATGGTGTTCCGCTAAGTAATTTATGTTCTCTTTCCTTATTTTAATTACTGTATTGTTAGCCGTATCGCGTAGTCCCTATATAAATATCATGTTCTGTATATTAGACCAGTATGTGTCTTGACTGTTCCTCGTCACTACTCCACCGAGGTTAGTCTTGATACTTACTGGGCACCGCTGTGGTGTGCTCATACTACACTTCTGCACATTTTTTTTGTGCAGATCCAGGTATTTTCGCTAGTAGCTGTGCGGATTCTTGCCGAGGAGACTCAAGGTAGCCCTGCTGCTGCGTTCGCAGGCTTCGGAGTCACCTTCCTATTTTTTTTATATTCACACTATTGTACTTATTTCCATACGGTTGTGTTTAGAAGTTGTAGCGGAACTCTGTAGAGCTTATGACTTCTACTACCAAGTTTTGGGAATTATAAATTTTGTAGAGATTTCTGCTTCAACACTGTTAAATTTCATTTATTATTGTGGTAATTCAGCATGAGTTAGGCTTACCTAGTCCCTAAGACTAGGTGCCATCACGATACCCAAACGGCGGGAAAGTTGGGTCGTGACAGGTTAGTATTAGAGCTCTAGGTTCATAGGTGCTACGATTCATAATCGAGTTTAGTAGAGTCTTGTGTTGATACCCAATTTTTCCTGTATATTTCAATATGCAAAATACCTTCAAAATAGCCTGTATATGCATATATAAGCATGTCCCAATGTTTTACTATTTTTTTCTAATTTTTCAAAGTATTTTTTAAATCATTTTATTGCTTTTATTATTATCAGGAAAAAACCAATAATTACTCCAAAATATCATTTTGGTGATTTATTTATTGGATTACCATACCTATTCTAAAATATAGCTAACATTTTCGCATATTTTTGTAAATTTGCTTGGTATTTTTAAAGCTAAATTGCATATTATTGCAATATTAGCCTCTTTTAAGATTTAATCGTGTTTTTATTTATAAAATTAACTCCAATATTTTTTATTTGATAATTATGTATTATTGATCATTTTAGTACTTTTAATTTATTCCCAAAAATTGTTTTACTATTTTTTATAAAATAAACAAGGAAAAAATGGCTATTTAAATACTAGCCCATTTTCATTTCAATTTTGGCCTGATTTGGCAACCAATTGAACCCAATCCTAAAACCCAATTACCCAGCCCAAATCTTAAACTACCCGACCCACGACCTTTTAAAAATAACCCGCCCAGATCCCTATTCAATCTAGGCCGTTTGATCACAATGATCAACGGCCACCATTTAACCTTTCCTTTTTAATTTCCCATTACCCCCAAACCCTAGTCATTTTGCGCCTGCAGCCGCCCTTGAATTCCCCCTTCTCCCAATTCTCTCAACCTCTCTCAGAAACCCTAGCCGCCTCCCTCCACTTCCACCCTAAAATCGCCTGAATCCATGGCTTCCGAAGCCATTAAAGGCCTGTACCTGCCTCCTACGACTCCTACATGCCTGGTTACTATGGTTTCGAGGTCAGACCTTGAAGAAGCTTGGACCAGACTTCGTTTCATTCGAGTTCTATGGCTGTCTCCGACCTTGCTCCGGCCAGCCATGGCTGTTCAAGCCTGATCTTGACTTCTCCTGCTTAGACCAATGACTTTCCAAGCCTTTCTCACCATCTGGGTTCTTCTGAAACCCTAGCCTTCGAGGTTCTTCTGATTCTTTTAGATCCGTTGTATATCTGTGTTTTCGCTACGCTTTTAAACATTTTCTCAAAGTTTCTTCCAAAATTTACCTTCAAAATCTTTACCTTTTCCGATTTAGGGTTCTGTTAAGTCATTTCAAAGCTTTTCTGATTTTTAACATGTTCTACCGTGTTTCTTATGTTGTTCTTCTACTGTGTTTCTTATGTTGATTCTTCTACTGTGTTTCTTATGCTGTTCTTCTACCGTGTTTCTTATGTTTATTCTTCTACTGTGTTTCTTATGTTATTCTTCAGTTGTGTTTCTTTATGTTAAAAGTCTTAGTTCTTCTTAAGGTTTCTGGTTTTATTCTCTTTGTTGATATTTTTGCCTGATTCTCTTGTCTTTCATCTCTATACTCGATTGATGGTGAAAACCCCAAAATTTGGGGTTCATTCGAGTTTTGAGACTTTTTGCTATGCGATTTGCTTGTTCCTCATCTCTGAATTTGTTTGATTTCGAAGCCCTAATTCCTTTGGACCTATTCGAGCTTCTGAAAACTGCTTCGTCTATTTGAAGTTGCTCGACTGGATTCAAAGTCCTGGTTTCAACTTCTGTTTCTCTATGTGATTTGGTTTCTTGCAATCTTTGAACTAAACTATACTTTCCATAAAGGTCTTTTACTTGACTCTTTTGCATGCTTCTGATACCCTCTTCTCCCTATTACTAAGTTGACCTATGTGACTGCCATGTTTCACTATCTACAGACTTTGTAATTATTATTGCTGCTTCTCTTTGCCATGGTTTAACCTCACATGCCTAATGTTTGTTCACTCTTTATATATGCTAAATTTTCCTCTCAAAATAACCCTTAATTGTGGACTGATTTCAGACCTCCTTGTGTAAGTCTGATTGATTCTTTCCTTGAATTACTAATTTCCCTGTTTCTTAGGTTGATTTGAAAACTTTCCTTAGCCCTTCGATTCTCCTATTTCTGACTTGGTTTATTTGTAACTTCGAATCCCTGACTCCTTGATTTACTATGTGCTGATTGATTTATTGTGTTTCTTACCTTATTTGGTTAACCGTTTGTTTCAAAGATTCTTCATTAATTCTTCCCTTAATTAAACTCCTATATATTTACCCCTAATTGTCTACTTTGCACAAGATGTTTACTTGATCTCCTTCCTTAAATAATTTCTGTTCATTACCGTTTAAGTTTGAACTCCTTAATTAAAGGAAGTCCATATATTGATTGATTTTAATTGGTACATAGTTCCTTATTTACTACTAAACTATGAGGCATTTAGCATTCCAAGTTCTCCAAATCAATTTGTCGTTAGGCCTACCCAAATTAGGACACGATTTACATTCCCGCATTATGTGTTTAAATATTGCAACATTTTTTCTGAACCCAACTAACTTGGTTACCTTTTTGTTTTATTTTTGTTTGTTATTCCCCTCCCCAATGATTAGTTCGTGAACTCTGGCAACATTATCCTATTTCACAAGATCCAAGGGCCCTCCACCCACTCCTCCTCTCAGTCCCATCAAAAACAAGAACAAAGGGAAGATGAAAGATTTAAACAACGCCAGAAAGGAAAACTCAACTGAACGAGCAGAGGTCAATCACGGTCATGGTACTTTGGTTCCCAAGGAAAATGCATCCCAACTGGAACAAAAGCTGCTGAAATTTCGGGAAGAACTTGATCAGGTCCGGAATCTGGCGAATCTGTCATTTTCCCTCACTACTCCAGATATCAATTTCCCAAATGCTTAGAACCCTACACCTCTACAGAATCTCCAAAGCAACAGAACCATCCCGCTCCTCACCACCACTGCAACACCTGCCATACTTCCAACAATACCCCGCTGCTCATCCCGGAACCACAAAACTCCACAAATGACCACTGCCACACCCACCATAATGCCCCCATCTACGTGGAGACCATGCTGCACTCCACCCAACCCATCTCAAGCACGCCCGAGTCTGATGATAAAGATTTGCTTATCAAGAACCTGGCTGAAAAACTTAAGAAATTGACTAGCCGGATCCAGGGTGTTGAAAGAATCAAGGGAATTGAAGGGTTGAATTATGAAGATCTTTGCATACAGCCCGATGTCGAACTGCCCGAGGGGTACAAACCTCCTAAGTTCGAGATGATCGATGGAACAGGTGATCCAAGGGTCCATTTGAGGACATATTGTGACAAGTTTGTTGGGGTAGGAAAAGATGAGAGAATCCGCATGAAGCTATTCATGAGGAGTCTAAAAGGAGATGCACTATCCTGGTACATCAGCCAGGATCCTAAGAAATGGTCAACTTGGGTCGGTATGGCCTCTGATTTCATGGACAGGTTCAGATTTAACACAAAAAATGCGCCGGATGTGTTCTACATTTAGAATCTGAAGAAGAAACCTGCAGAAACGTTTCGCGAGTATGCTACTCGCTGGAGGTCGGAAGCCGCTAAGGTTGGACCTACCTTGGAGGAGGAACAAATGAACAAATTCTTTGTCCGGGCACAAGACCCGCAATACTATGAGCGACTAATGATGATTGAAAGCCACAAATTTTCTGAAATCATCAAACTGGGGGAACGAATCGAAGAAGGCATTAAGAGCGGTATGGTCACAAACTTCGAGGCCTTGCAAGCTACAAACAAGGCCTTACAGTCCGGTGGTGTGTCCAAAAAGAGAGACGTAGGAGCTGTGATGGTTGCACAAAGAACCAAATCTCCCATCAAATACCAAACCTACCCAATGCCTTCACTCACATATCAGCCTACTCCAAACTACCAAACACCCTCACCCTCTAACCAAACTCCACCACCCACTTATCAATCACCTCCACCACCCACATATCAGCCTACTTCACCCAAATATTCCCAACCCGCACATGTTTACCAAGCCTACAGTACTCAACCCGCCCACTATCAATCCCCACCTGCACGCCAAAACTTCCCTAGACCTCGACCAAACTTTGACCGAAGACCTCCAAAATAATATATGGCTATTGCCGAACCCATCGACCAGTTGTATGAAAGACTTAAAGCTACTGGTTATGTCACCCCTATCCCTGCTGTAACCTCTGAGAACCCTTCTCAGTGGATTAATCCAAACAAATCCTGTGCATACCATTCCATCATGAAAGGACACACCATTGACGAAGGCTATTCTCTGAAAGATAAAATCCAGACTCTAATTGATAACAAGATTATTGTGGCAAAAGAGCCTGCTCCAAATGTCCGCAATAAACCTCTGCCTGACCACAAGGAAGGAGGCGTTCACATGATTGAAATAGAGGATGATTGGGATCCCAAGGGATCGATCGGTTTGATCACAGAAGGTGACGACCCAAAGAAACCGATAGTCACCCTTAATCCGATGGTAGTCCAGATTCAGCCCTCTGGGGATGCCGAAGTAAATATGTCCATACCACTGGAATTTGAAGCATCACCAAAGACGCCAGCGCCAATTGAGGTTGAATTCGTGTCTCCAGCAAAGGCACCTACACCATTCGAGGTTGCAGTTTTACCGCCAAGGTGCAGGCTCCGTTCGGAGTAAAGATAGCCACGCCAATTCCAGTGGAAATGTCAGCGATAACACCGTTCCATACAAAGGCTATACCATGGGACTACACATCCGAGGCAAGAAGGGAAGGCAAGGTTATGTTCGGGGAAGCTATTGCGGCACATGGTATGACGAGAACTGGTAGAGTTTATACCCCGGAACATATGGCTGAGTCGAGCAAGCAGGCTTCTAGCCGGCCAACCATCACCGAGACCGGGCCAGATGATCTCTGGAGAAAGATACAGGCCAAGGAATACTCGGTCATTGATCAGCTGAACAAAATACCGGCGCAAATTTCTATCCTTGCTTTGCTACAAAATTTCGATGCACACAAGAATGCCTTGTTAAGGGTGCTGAGTGAAGCATATGTGCCAAGCAACATCACCGTCGGAGAGATGGCTAACATGGTGGGACAGGTATTGGAAAGTCACAAGATCACTTTTCATGAAGATGAGCTGCCACCAGAAGGGTTGAGTCACAACAAGGAATTGCACATCACCGTGCAATGCGAAGATTATTTTATCACCAGAGTCCTGATTGATGGGGGATCCAGCCTTAACATTTGTCCGTTGGTAACACTGCGGACATTGGGAAAGGGACCGCATGAGATCAAGGATGGGGCCATCAACGTAAAAGCTTTCGACGATTCCCAGAGGTCCACCATTGGGGAAATTAGTCTGTGTTTGCAAATGGGACCTACTTGGTTCGATGTTGATTTTCAAGTGATAGATGTGCCGACATCTTACAATCTGCTTTTGGGACGACCTTGGATTCATGTCGCTGGGGCCGTAGCGTCAACACTACATCAGGCAGTGAAGTTTGAGTGGAACCACCAAGAGGTGATCATTCACGGCGACGGTAGCAATCCCATATATAGTCGCCAGACCATCCTAGCAATCGGAGGCAGAAGAAAGATATGTGGCGAGACCTATCACCACATCGAGCGAGTCAATGCCGTTGACAAGGACATATGGTGGGACAACAAAATCGAGAGCATATTGAATTGGAGTGGGTACGAACCTGGCAAGGGGCTTGGCAAGAACCTCCAAGGAATCGCTAAGCCCATAAAACTCAAGAAACATGGCGCCACCTTCGGTCTGGGATATGAGTATACCTGGAAAGAATACAATGACTGGTCGCCACCATGGCGTGGTCCTTACTATCCATTAGAGCAGCCGATACCGTGCTTGGAACAGACTTTCCAACCGGCCAAAGTTATCTATGGGTCAGAAGAAGAGGAAGAACTGGCAGCAGTGAGGAATTTGTTCCTGGAAGACGATGATATAGATTGTTGTGTCATTTTTTATGAGGAGGGGGAGGAAGGCCCTTCCGTACAGGCTGTAAGCAGAGGAGCATGCCTTAATAACTGGACCATCAGAACCACTAGAGCCCGGCGAGCCTCGGGCATTACTATTACTTATCTTGATGAACCAATGACTATGACGTGCAATGAGACAACGCAACAAATGGATATAGATTCAGAGGAAGATGACATACCGGAGGAGATTGTTAAGGAAGTTGAGAATTTTGAAAACAGACCAAAGTCCAACCTGGACGAGACAAAAATTGTGAATCTGGGGGGATGAAGAGAATGTCAAAGAAACACGAATCAGCATTCACTTATCGTCATCAGAAAAGAAGGAATACACTGAATTTCTAAAAGAATATGAGGACATATTCACCTAGTCATATGATGACATGACTGGCCTAAGTACATCTATTGTGGCCCATAAATTGCCAACCGACCCGACATATCCGCCGGTAAAGTAGAAGCTCAGGAAGTTCAAGCCGGACATGAGTTTGAAAATCAAGGAAGAAGTCACTAAGCAGGTCAAAGCTAAGGTTCTCAAGGTAGTAGAATACCCGACGTGGTTAGCCAATATCGTGCTAGTACCAAAGAAGGACCGAAAGGTTAGAGTCTGTGTCGACTACCGAGATCTCAACCGGGCCAGTCCGAAAGACGACTTCCCCTTGCCAAATATACACATCCTGATCGACAATTGCGCCAAGCATGAATTACAATCAATTGTGGATTGTTTCGCCAGTTACCACCAGATTTGGATGGATGAAGAAGATGCTGAGAAAATGGCTTTCATTACGCTGTGGGGAATGTACTGCTATAAGATGATGCCGTTTGGGTTAAAGAATGCAGGGGCCACCTACATGAGGGCTATGACCACCATTTTTCATGATATGATACACAAGGAGATCGAGGTGTACGTAGATGATGTTATCATCAAGTCCAAGTAGGCCACCGATCACATGGAAGATTTGAGAAAGTTTTTCAATAGGTTGCGAAGGTACAACCTAAAACTGAACCCCGCAAAGTGTGCATTTGGGGTTCCCGCTGGAAAATTACTTGGGTTTATTGTGAGTCGCCGAGGAATAGAGCTGGATCCATCAAAGGTCAAAGCTATTCAAGAATTGCCACCGCCAAAAAATAAGAAGGACGTGATGAGTTTCTTGGGGAGACTCAACTACATCAGCCGGTTCATAGCCCAATCTACGGTCATCTGTGAGCCGATCTTCAAGATGTTGAAGAAGGATGCCGCCACCAAATGGACCAATGACTGCCAAAAGGCCTTCAACAAAATCAAGGAGTACCTGTCAACACCACCAGTCTTAGTCCCGCCTGAGCCAGGTAGACCTTTACTCTACCTTGCAGTGTTAGATGGAGCTTTCGGCTGCGTTCTGGGGTAGCTAGTGTTGAAGAAAAAATTTCCGCATCAAGATGAAGCCATATGGAAGTTCTCTCCCAACTGGAAGGGTCCATACATGGTTCACCGGGTTTTGACGGGAGGAGCACTCATACTTGCAGAAATGGACGGAGAAGTCTGGCCAAAGCCGATCAATTCAGATGCAGTCAAGCGTTACTATGTGTAAAGTTTATGCTTTCCTTATATGATGTAAATTGAACTACGTCTGACCTGATTCCCGTTTAAGAGAGGATACGTAGGCAGCCTTATAGGTTCGGTCACAATTCAATAAAAATTTCATTTTCCCCGCAATTGGAAACTAGGGCAGAATTTTAAGGAGGACCCTCAAAATTCCGAAGTAATTTCAGTCAATCATCGCAAGCAGCCGTCAGAAGCATCAACCCAGTAAACCGGAGCAGAATTTTGAGGAGGACCCTCGAAATTCCGTAGCAAGAGAGGTCGCAATGTCTTGAGCCACGTTACAGTCGTTGGTTCATCTAAAAGCTATTTCTTAAATATATACTTATGTCATATTTTTACAAATTCATGCATGTTTATCATCGAAATCGTTATGTTCAGCGATGCTACCCCCAATGTGTGACGACCCAAAGGGTCATCACCTGTTTTCTCACCCATTCTATGTCTCCGAGGCCTTGAAAACCTCATTTAGGCTTGCCTCGAATTTGCGTGCGCAGTCCGGGCACGTAGCCAGAAAGCTCAATATAAATTATGTGCAAAAATTGATGAATTTTGATATTAATATGAATAAAGTTAACTTTGGTCAACATTTTGGGTAAACAGACCCGGAACCGTGATTGGACGGTCCCGGAGGGTCCGTAGAAAAATATTAGACTCGGGCATATGCCCGGAGTCGAATTCCGAGGTCGAAAGCCCGAGAAATGAATTTTTCCGTTAACTTGTTTTTCAGAAATTAATATGGAAATTTGAAAAGGAAATTGATTAGAACGTGTTGGTATCGGGCCCGTATTTTGGTTCCGGTGCCCGGTACAGGTCTTATATGTGGTTTAAGCGCTTTCTGTGAAATTTGGTTGAAATCGGACGTCATTTGACGTGTTTCGGACCTAAATATCTAAAAATGAAAGTTTATGAAGTTTGATGAAAAAGTGATGATTTTGAGGTTTAATTCATTGATTTTGATGTTATTTTGGCGATTCGATCGCACGGTTAAGTTCGTAGGGTGTTGTTGAGTTAGTGTGTGTGATTGGTTAGGAGCCCCGAGGGCTCGGGAGTGTTTTCGGAGGTGTTCGGGGTAGTTTTGGACTTAGGATGATAGCAGATTTTCTGCAATTTTTGCACAGGCATTCCCTTCTTCGCGTTCGCGGCCTTCAGCTCGCGTTCGCGATGCTTCCCAGGTTCCCTTCTTTGCGTTCGCTTCACAACTCTCGCGATCGCGTTAGCCAATTTCAGGACCCCCAAAAATTCCTTCTTCGCGTTCGCATTCCACAGTTCGCGAACGCGTAACTTCAACAGTTTACCCATCGCGTTCGCGTGGCTCTTCACTCGTTCACGTATAACAATTCCTGGACCCCCCCAGTCTTTCTCTTCGCGTTCACATTATCCTCATCGCGAACGCGATGGTCTGTTGTGTCAACCCTTCGCCAACGCGGCCTTGCTCCCGCGAACGCGAAGGGCATTTTTGCCCAGTTATTTTAAAAGCCTAAAAACAGAACATTGACGGGATTATTCCAAATTTCATACGAGCTCTTCTTCTCCACAGCCCCTAGGCGACTTGTAGAGCGATTCTTTACCAAATATTCTTGGGTAAGTATTATCTAACTCGTTTTCTTCATTTTCTATCATCATCCATTGAAATCCTAGGCCTAAAACATGTAATCTAGGGTTGAAATTGGGGGAAATGGGTAGAGTTAGGGCTTTTCGATTTTCTTCGATTTAGACCTCGTCTTGGGGTCGAATTTGAAGGCAAATTGTATATTCGGGCTCGTGGGGGAATGGGTGATATGGAATTGGTTCGAACCTCGGGTTTTGACCAAGCGGGCCCGGGGTCGATTTTTGGAATTTTGGGAAGAAGGCTTAGAAAACTATATTTAGGCATTGGGTTTGATTTGTTTAGCTTATATTAATGTTGTAAAGTCATTATTTCATAGATTTGATTTAGTTGGAGCCGAATTCGAGAGGGAAAGCGGTCGTTGTGGATTGATTTAGCCGTGGAAGTTGAGGTAAGTGTTTGGTCTAACTTTGGCTTGAGGGAATAGGAGTAGAGTCTTACTTGCTAATTGCTATTTGTCGAGTACGGTGTATAGGCATGGTGACGAGTATCTATACACAGGTGTCTAGCATGACCGTGTGTTCTTATATTGAGATTATCCTGAACTTGTTGTGATTCTCCCATGCTTATTTGATGATTTCTATATACTGTAAAGAGCATGAGACAGAGATTATGATTATTAGACTCCGTGGAGCATTGGCTTGAGTTGTGTTGCGAATCGTGAAGGTATATGATATGAATTGATTCTTTAGTGCTATGGCTCAAATGATAAAGTGAGTTATAGAGTAAGAAATGAAAGCAAAAGAAAGAGATATTGGTTATTCCCTTGCCAGGACGTTTTATTGATATGATGATTTTCTCCCTTGCCGGGATATTGAGTTATTGACTTTTTTCCCTTGCCGAGATTTAGTGTGTTATTGTGTTCCCTTGCCGGGATTTCTTTCACTAATTGTTTACTCCCTTGCCCCTTATTTTCGACTGTTGCCTGGGTGAGGATTAATATTATAAATATATGGATCAGGTTGCGCGCCGCAACAATGATAAATGATATATATGTGGATCGGGTTGCACGCCGTAATAATACTAAATGATATGGATCGGGTTGCACGCCGCAACAGTGATGATTAAGGATCGGGCTGCACGCCGCAACAGTGATGATTGAGGATCGGGTTGCGCGCCGCAACAAGTTATAGCTTAAGTGTGTTTATTTCGGATTTAAGTTTCTGTTGGCTGTTATAACCTTAGAAATTAGACTCCTTGTTTATAATTGTTGCCTCCCCACAGCATGCTCCCCCTCCCTTATAAACTGCTTATTTCCTCTTTATTTTTCTGCAATATATTGCGTAACTGCACAGGTTTATCTGGTAGTCTGGTCTAGCCTTGTCACTACTTCGCCGAGGTTAGGCTAGGCACTTACCAGCACATGGGGTCGGTTGTGCTGATGCTACACTCTGTGCATCTTTTTGCACAGATCACAGTGCTAGAGCAGCAGCTTTTGGACAGCAGTAGAGGATTCGGGAGCTGACTTCAGTCCAGGGACATTCGAGGTAGCCTTGCTGATGTCCGCAGGCCCGAAGTCCCTTTCTATTTTATTCAGTTTGTTATCATTTATACCGAAGCAGACAGTTTTATGTTTCATTCGAACCTTGTACTTAGTATTCTTTAGACGTTCGTGAGTATTGTGACACCAGTCTTGGGTAGAGGATTTTGTTAAAATTCCGCATTTCTTTCAGTTATATATATTTGAGACTTCCGCTTTATTATTAAATGCTTCATTGTTTCTAATATTGACGATGTTCACTAAAAGAGGTAATTGATAATTGACTTGCCTAGCTCCTACTAGTAGGCGCCATCACGACCCCCGAGGGTGGGAAATCCGGGTCGTGACAAGTTGGTATCAGAGCACTAGGTTACATAGGTCTCACAACTCACGAACAAACTCGATAGAGTCTGAGGGATCGGTACAGAGACGTCTGTATTTATCCCCCAGAGGTTGCAGATTTAGGAAAACTTCACTTTTGTTCTTTCTAGTCGTGCGATTCTGTTTCTCAAATACTGATTGTCTTTCTACTCTGTTCTTTCGCAGATGGCGAGAACACGTGCTTCCTCTTCTACCGCGCAGCAGCCCGAGCCCCCAACAGCAGCTCCTACGAGGGGCAGAGAGCGAGGCCGTGCCAGAGGCCGAGGCCGGGGCAGAGCTCAGCCCCGAGCAGCAGTCCCAGAGGTGGAGCCTCATGTTGATTATGATGAGGAGGTTCCAGCCCCAACAGCTCTGGTGGGCCCAGCTCAGGTCCCAGAGGGGTTTATAGCCACCCCAGTTCTTCAGAACGCTTTGGTCAGGTTGGTAGGCTTTATGGAGAGCGTCTCTCGAGCGGGTTTGCTTCCAGTAGCACCAGCCACTTCTCAGGCTGGAGGAGGGGTTCAGACTCCTGCTACACGTACTCCGGAGCAGGTGGCTCCCCATGCTCAGGTTCCAGTGGTTCAGCCAGCTGTGGCAGTTCAGCCGGGTATTGTGACTCAGACCGGCGATGGAGCGGCTATGTCCGCAGATGCTTTGTGGAGACTGGATAGGTTCACCAAGCTTTTCACCACCACATTCAGCGGTGCTTCTTCAGAGGACCCCCAGGATTTCTTGTATAGCTGCCATGAGGTTCTTCGGACTATTGGTATTGTGGAGACCAATGTGGTCGACTTCGCCACCTTTCGTCTAATAGGATCCGCCAAGACTTGGCGGAGGGACTATTGTTTAGCCAGACCAGCAGGGTCGCCATCTCTGACTTGGGACCAGTTTGCAGAGTTGTTTTTGGAGAAGTTTCTCCCAGTTACTCAGCGAGATGCTCTTCGCAGGCAGTTTGAGCGCCTTCAGCAGGGCTCCATGTCAGTCACTCAGTATAAGACCTGGTTCATTGATCTAGCTCGCCATGCTATTGTTATACTCCCCACCGAGAGAGAGAGGGTGCGGATGTTTATCGATGGTTTGATTCAACCGATCCGTCTCTAGATGGCTATGGGAGCCGGGAGTGAGACTTCTTTTCAGGAGGCGTCCAATGCGGCCTGTAGAATTGAGATGGCTCTTGCACAGGGAGGTGGTCATGGGTCAGATAAGAGGCCCTGTCATGCAGGTAGATTCAGTGGTACCTCATCTGGAGGTAGAGATTCTTATGGTAGAGGCCATCCTCCGAGGCCCTTTCAGTCAACTCTCCAGGTCTCTCATGGTACTTCAGGCGGTAGTGGGTCTCAGCCGCATTATTCTGATCAGCAGCCTATCAGTGCACCACCGCTTCAGAGCTTCCGAGGTGGTTATTCAGGTCGATAGGGTCAGTCTCAGTCTTCTCAGTTTCAGCATTCAGGCGGGTGCTATGAGTGTGGTGAGTATGGTCACATCAGGAGGGCTTGCCCGAGGTTGAGGGGTGCTCAGTCACAGCAGCTGGGTCCTCGCCCTATGATTCAAGCAGCAGGTGATCCACAGGCCGCCCAGCCAGCTAGAGGCGGGGGTAGAGGCCATAGAGGTGGAGCTCGGACCGCCAGAGGTAGAGTTCAACCAGCAGTCGATCGTCCCAGGGATATGGTTCAGGGAGGTGGGGCCCAGCCCCGGTGTCATGCTCTTCCAGCCAGGCCAGAGGTTGAGTCTTCAGATGCAGTTATTACAGGTACTATTCTGGTCTGTAATAGGGATGCTTCAGTGCTATTTGACCCTGGGTCTACGTATTCGTATGTGTCATCCTATTTTGCACCGTACTTGGTTATGCCTAGTGATGCCTTGGGTGTTCCCGTATATGTATCTACACCGGTGGGTGATTTTATAGTGGTCGACCGAGTTCATCATTCCTATGTGGTAGTGTTTGAGGGTCTTGAGATCCGTGTTGATTTATTGCTCTTAGACATGGTGGATTTCGACGTCATATTAGGGATGGATTGGTTGTCCCTGTATCATGCCCTCTTGGATTGTCACGCCAAGACCGTGACCTTGGCTTTACCAAATTTGCCCCGTTTGGAGTGGCTAGGGACCTCAGGTCATGCCACTCGCAGTGTTATCTCATATGTGAAGGCTCGACGCATGGTCGAGAAGGGGTGTTTAGCTTATCTGGCGTATGTTCGCGATTCCAGCGCAGAGGTCCCTTCTATTGATTCTGTTCCTATTATTCGGGAGTTCCCCGAGGTTTTCCCATCAGACCTGCCGGGTATGCCGCCTGACAGGGATATCGATTTTTGTATTGACCTAGCTCCGAGCACTCAGCCCATTTCCATTCCGCCGTATCGCATGGCCCCGCCAGAGTTGAAAGAGTTAAAGGATCAGTTGCAGGATTTGCTTGAGAAGGGTTTCATCGGACCCGGCGTTTCACCTTAGGGTGCGCCGGTGTTATTTGTGAAGAAAAAGGATGGTTCGATGAGGATGTGCATTGATTACCGGCAATTGAACAAAGTGACGATAAAGAACAAGTATCCACTACCGAGGATTGACGATTTGTTCGACCAGCTTCAGGGTGCAAAGGTGTTTTCAAAGATAGACTTGAGATCTGGCTACCGTCAGTTAAGGATTATGGCATCCGATGTCCCTAAGACAGCATTCCACACTCGGTACGAGCATTATGAGTTCATGGTCATGTTATTTGGGTTGACCAATGCCCCAGCAGCATTTATGGAGTTGATGAACCGAGTGTTCAGGCCCTATTTGGACATTTTCGTGATAGTCTTTATTGATGATATTTTGGTGTACTCCCGCAGCCAGGAGGAACACGAGCAACACCTTAGGGTGGTTCTTCAGACTCTGAGGGATAGTCAGTTATATGCCAAGTTCTCCAAGTGTGAGTTCTGGCTGAGTTCAGTAGCATTTCTGGGTCACGTTGTATCGGCAGAGGGTATTCAGGTGGACCCGAAGAAGATAGAGGCAGTCAAGAACTGGCCTCGACCAGCATCAGCCACAGAGATTCGGAGTTTCTTGGGTTTAGCAGGCTACTATCGTCGGTTCGTGGAGGGGTTTTCATATATCGCAGCCCCGATGACCAGATTGACCCAGAAGGGTGCCCAGTTCAGATGGTCAGATGAGTGTGAGGCGAGCTTTCAGAAGCTCAAGTCAGCTCTTACTACGGCACCGGTATTGGTTCTGCCCACACGTTCAGGGCCTTATACAGTCTATTGTGATGCTTCCCGCATTGGGCTTGGTGCAGTATTGATGCAGGATGGTAGAGTCATAGCCTATGCTTCGTGGCAGCTGAAGATCCACGAGAAGAATTATCCGGTTCATGATCTAGAGTTGGTAGCCATTGTTCATGCTTTGAAGATTTGGAGGCATTATCTATATGGTGTGACATGTGAGGTTTACACTGATCATAAGAGTCTTCAGTACTTGTTCAAGCAAAAGGAGTTGAATTTGAGGCAGAGAGGTGGTTGGAGTTATTGAAAGATTATGATGTTACCATTTTATACCACCCGGGGATGGCCAATGTGGTGGCCGATGCATTGAGTAGGAAGTCCGCCAGTATGGGTAGTCTTGCTTATATTCCGGCCAGCCAGAGGCCGCTTGCTTTGGATATTCAGGCCTTGGCCAATCGATTTGTGAGGTTGGATATTTCTGAGCCCAGCAGAGTGTTAGCTTGCACGGTTGCTCGTTCTTCATTATTAGAGCGTATCCGTGGTCGGCAGTTTGATGATCCCCATTTGTGTGTCTTGAGAGACATGGTGCAGCGTGGAGGTGCCAAGAAGGCGACCTTAGATGATGATGGTGTTTTGAGATTGCAGGGGCGAGTTTGTGTGCCCAATGTTGATGGGATTCGAGAGTTGATCTTAGCGGAGGCCCGCAGTTCCCGGTATTCTATTCACTCGGGCGCCGCGAAGATGTATCAGGACTTGCGGCAGCATTATTGGTGGCGTAGGATGAAGAAGGATATTGTTGTATATGTGGCTCGTTGTTTGAACTGTCAGCAGGTTAAGTACGAGCATCAGAGGCCTGGTGGACTGTTTCAGAGGATTGAGCTTCCCGAGTGGAAGTGGGAGAGGGTTACTATGGATTTTGTTAATGGACTCCCGTTAACCCAGAAGAAGTTTGATGCGATTTGGGTCATTGTTGATAGGCTGACCAAGTCAACGCATTTTGTTCCTATTGCAACCACTTACTCATCTGGGAGGTTAGCTGAGATCTACATCAGAGAGATTGTTCGCCTTCATGGGGTGCCGGTATCTATCGTTTCGGACCGGGGTACGCAGTTTACCTCGCACTTCTGGAGAGCATTTCAGCGAGAGTTGGGCACCCAGGTTGAGTTGAGCACAGCATTCCATCCTCAGACGGACGGACAGTCCAGCGGACTATTCAGATATTGGAGGACATGCTCCGAGCTTGTGTTATTGACTTTGGAGGATCGTGGGATCAGTTCTTGCCTTTAGCGGAGTTTGCCTACAACAAAAGCTACCAGTCCAGCATTCAGATGGCTCCTTATGAGGCGTTGTATGGTAGGCGATGTCGGTCCCCAGTGGGATGGTTTGAGCCGGGAGAGGCTCGGTTATTGGGCACAAATTTAGTTCAGGAGGCCTTGGATAAGGTCAAGATCATTCAGGATAGGCTTCGTTCGGCTCAATCGCGGCAAAAGAGTTATGTAGATCGTAAGGCTCGAGATGTAGCTTTCATGGTTGGCGAGCGGGTATTGCTCCGAGTGTCGCCTATGAAGGGCGTGATGAGATTTGAGAAGAAGGGCAAGCTTAGCCCTAGGTTCATTGGTCCATTTGAGATTCTCGATCGTGTGGGAGAGGTGGCTTATAGACTTGCCTTGCCGCATAGCTTGTCAGCCGTGCATCCAGTGTTTCATGTGTCCATGCTTCGGAGGTATCACGGCGATCCAGCCCACGTGTTATATTTCAGCAGTGTCCAGTTGGACAAGGATCTGTCTTATGAGGAGGAGCCGGTAGACATTCTAGACCGGCAGGTTNTTAGAGCCATTTATTTTATTAATAGAACTTTCAAATCTCAAATACAAATACAATTCTTTTGAAGAGCACCTAATCTACGCAGCCACCTTCTTCGTCTTTAATATTTTCCAATCCTTGATTAAGATAAGAATCAAGTGCAGCTGTTGATACCCAATTTTTCCCTGTATATTTCAATATGCAAAATACCTTCAAAATAGCATGTATATGCATATATAAGCATGTCCNGGTAGGAAATCATGCCTATAGGTCTATTACAATTCTACATATTCAAATACATATAGAAATCATGCCTATAGGTCTATTACAATTTTGCATATTCAAGTACATATAGAAATCATGCCTATAGGTCTATTACAATTCTGCATATTCAAATACATATAGAAATCATGCCTATAGGTCTATTACAATTCTGCATATTCAAGTACATATAGAAATCATGCCTATAGGTCTATCACAATTCTGCATATTCAAGTACATATAGAAATCATGCCTATAAGTCTATCACAATTCTGCCTATTCAAATACATATAGAAATCATGCCTATAGGTCTATTACAATTCTGCATATTCAAATACATATAGAAACCATGTCTATAGGATGTTCTAGTTCTGCATATTCAGCTGCATATAAACAGCATAACATAAGGTTTTAACAAAGTTTCGCATTTAGATATACCCATAAGTTTTAAAACAAGCTTCTGCATTTTTTAGATACCATGCCTATAGGTTTAAAAACAAGTTTCTGCACCCTAGTGCTATGTCTATAAGGTTTAAAAGCAGTAATGCATAGAAAGCATGCCTATAGGAGCTTCTGAATAAATCTGATTCGCCTCACTCAGTGTTAGATATAAAATCAGTAACAATGGATACTATCTGTTGTAGATCTTATAATCAATTCGTTTAAGTTCAGCCTCTCTTTAATAATCTGAATCCCTCGCTTGACCAAAGATTAGCAATCATGCCTATAGGGTTCATTACATTAATGTCTTATTACCTTCTAAATTCAATAGATATCATGTCTATAGGACCCCGTCTTAACACTTAGGCAAGCCATAGGGTAAAACTATAAACTGAATCGGTTTTAACAATTACAACCAGTAGGCAGGCCTGATTCGGGCTCCTTATCTGAATTACGTAATGAACCAGCTTGCCTCAACTCTTAAATTCTCTCTCACATTTAGTATTTAATCAGACCTAAATAGTATGGGAAAGTCATGCTAATTATGTGCTTTTTCTGTCCAAGGAGGTATAATTGAGCCCCTGTTTGTCTATATGTTTTTTCCCCTAAAATGTGCAATATATGTTTTGTATGTCGCCTTAGATTTTTTACCTTTCGAAACCTCAAATAAGCCCAATATCCCTCCCCTTTTAGGATTAGTAGTCCTAAGTGCCTCCGGGACTGATAGGATTGGGGCGGGTAATAGCATGCAATAAGTAATCTAGACCAATCCGCATTTTAAATACCCTAACGGGGTGGGATGGGTAGATATGGATATGATGACCACGCGATAATGTCACGTGTAGCCCCTCATTGAGGAGTGATTACCGCGCATTGTGTGGGGTGATCTATATTATTAATAAACCTAGGACCCTTCTCCCTTTATTCTTTATTTATTTCTTTTCATCATTTTAACTCTTTATTTTTATAATCAGCTTTTTTCAAAACCTTGTTTACTTTCAAACCTTTATGTGATGAAATCCCCTCTTATTTGATCCTTGTTTGTTTATATGCTAATTGTACCCAAATTCACAATAATTGTCTGGCCGGGAACCACACTAGTGGATTCTGAGGGGTGCCTAACACCTTCCCCTTAGAATAATTTCAAGCCCTTACCCTATCTCTGGTTATTCAAATCGAACTCTTCTGGTGTCCTAATGCACCCTAATCATTAGGTGGCGACTCTTCAAAATTGCAAAACCCCTTTCTCAAAAGGAACGAGTTGTCCCTACCAAATGTCATAAACCCGATTTTGCGAGAAAAAGGGGGCGCGATAGCATGGCGACTCTGCTGGGGATTTTTTTTAGGCTTTTACCATTTCAGGCTATTATTGTGAATTTATGCTTCTTTATGCGCAATTATTTGTTTATTTCTTTTAAGCGTTCAATTTCCTTTTCAACTACAAAACTGACTTGTCTCTTTGTTTCTTTCCTTTACTGCTTTCCTTCATTTCCGCTTTAAATTATGAAACTGTTGTATTTATTGTTTTCTAAAAAACGTGCAAGTACATGACAACATGCCTTTAAATGTTTCATAATCATTCTCAATATCATATTCCACTCGTGCCAAACAAATCCTATAGCAACGCTTATAATGAGTGGTTGCGCTCTTCCGATATTATCACCCCCTAAATTCGGAAAAGACATATTTGCGGTAAAACCAATCGATCAACGGTGTAGTCGACGGTTCTGTGCCTTTCCCCCTTGAGTTGTCCGCTCAAGGGTACCAGTCTAAAACCCCCATAAAAACCTTACTCTATTTAACCGTGCATGCATCATGGTCAAACCTATCCGAGTCAGTTATGTTGTCCGCATAATGACTCCTTAAGATAGCCTTGTCCAAAGTCCACTGGGTTTCCCTGAAACCCAAACTGACAATATCATGTTCTGTGCATTTATTTGGAGAATTAATTGCTTAATGCTGATTATTGATGTTAAATAGTCGAGTCCGGTGGGGGTAGGGTCTAACTTTTCTTTCTTGCAGATAATGAGGCACGAAATCCCCAGATTCGGCATAGTTACCAACATCCACCCGAGACTGCTAAGCTGGTGGAAAGATCTTCATTCCAGTGACCAGACTCTTGTCCGAAAATATCTCGGGAATCTACCCTCCCTCCTGGAAATCCAACCCAACAACAAGAACATAGAAGCTGCTACTCTATTTTGGGATTGTGGAAGGTCCGTCTTCCGCTTCGGGGAAATTGAGATGACACCCTTGCTACAAGAAATTGGAGGATTAGCTGGTTTGGTATGGGAGACTCCAGGTTTGTTGATGCCTGAGAACCGCAAAGGCAGAGGTTTCCTCAAAATGATGGGTCTGAAAAAGAATCCAGAACTGACATGCCTCAAAGAATCCTTATCCCTTTTGACTATTTGTACGAGAGGTACGGTCACAGCAAATCCTACCGTACCTATCCTGATGAGTTTGCCATTACCTCATTGGGACATATCCATCGAAGGGTCTTTGTATTCATGTTCTGTTTTCTGGGGTTGATTGTGTTTCCAATGAAGAAAGCAAGAATCCACACCCGACTAACCATGGTCACTAAAACCTTAATGGAAGGAATTGGAGGGCAACCATTTAGCATTGTGCCCATGATCATTGCAGAAATATACCGAGCCCTAGAGAAGTGTCAACGGGGAGCTAGCCACTTCGAGGGTTGCAATTTGCTACTTCAACTGTGGCTCGTGGAGCATCTACAAAAGGGTGAATACTGACAAGGCATTCAATGAAGGGACTGGGACGATCATATCGCTTTCCATCACCCGAGGCGAATGAATTATATCCCTGATATGTTTGCTCAGCCGGAGGATGCCAAAGGATGGTTCGAGCTATTTGATAATTTGACCGAGGAGCAAGTACAATGGATGTTCGAATGGTTTCCGACCGAAGAATTCATCGCCCGATCCCGGGACGCACCTTCTGATATTGATCGGTCTGAGAGGAACGTACCCTTACGTCCCTCTCCGAGTTATGAGGCAAGCTGGTAGGAAGCAGGTTATACCCAGGGTCGACAAGATGAGCCATTTCCGGGCTGACTTCCAGGCTGATGATAGTCCTTACAAGTACCAAGCTCAGCATATGTGGCACTGCAAGATCGTCATGGAAAGGGATACCATCGAGCCAGATGGATACCACGCCGATTGTGCTCCCTACTATTCAGGCTGGTTGGAGGACAATCATAATGGTCTGGGCCATCCCGGATATGTTCAAGGTCACAGGATCATAGATGAAAAGGCCGAGGCACAGGTAAAATACAATCAACTACGCAAGAGGATTCGGGAATGAGAAAGCGAGCACCATGAGATACAAGAAGCCAATCAAAAACTAATTGAGGAATGGAAGGATATGGCTGTCAGCACCAACAAACGACTGGGATATTTGGAGCAAGGCATAGTGGAGCTGGAAAGAAGGTTCCTCAAAAGGGTCGAAGACTGTCAGAATGCTGAGGGGAACGAAGGCGGACATCTAGCCAGAGCCTACCTGCTGCTGGGACTTCGCGAGCTGGGGAAGTTGTTCGACGGAGCCAAGGATGCCGAGTCTGGGGAGGGTCCTTCAGGGACCAAGTAGATAGGACTTTTTCTTTTCGTTATTTAAAATGTAATAAGGCCAATGGCTATTAGTGACTTTATTTTTCCTGTTATTTTGTCGATTTGGGATTCGTCTATCTTTTATCAATAAAATGAGGCATTTAGCATTCCAAGTTCTCCAAAACAATTTGTCGTTAGGCCTACCCAAATTAGGACACGATTTACATTCCCGCATTATGTGTTTAAATATTGCAACATTTTTCATGAACCCAACTAACTTGGTTACCTTTTTGTTTTATTTTTGTTTGTTATTCCCCTCCCCAAAGGTTAGTTCGTGAACTCTGGCAACATCATCCTATTTCACAAGATCCAGGGGCCCTCCACCCACTCCTCCTCTCAGTCCCGTCAAAAACAAGAACAAAGGGAAGATGGAAGATTTAAACAATGTCAGAAAGGAAAACTCAACTGAACGAGCAGGGGTCAATCACGATCATGGTACTTTGGTTCCCAAGGAAAATGCATCCTAACTGGAACAAAAGCTGCTGAAATTTCGGGAGGAACTTGATCAGGTCCGAAATCTGGTGAATCTGTCATTTTCCCTCACTACTCCAGATATCACTTTCCCAAATGCTCAGAACCCTACACCTCCACAGAATCTCCCAAAGCAACACCTGCCATACTTCCAACAATACCCCGCTGCTCATCCCGGAACCACAAAACTCCACAAATGACCACTGCCACACCCACCATAACACCCCCATCTACGTGGAGACTATGCCGCACTCCACCCAACCCATCTCAATCACACCCAAGTCTGATGATAAAGATTTGCTTATCAAGAACCTGGCTGAAGAACTTAAGAAATTGACTAGCAGAATTCAAGGCGTTGAAGGAAGTAAGGGAACTGAAGGGCTGAACTACGAAGATCTTTGCATACAGCCCGATGTCGAACTGCCCGAGGGGTACAAACCTCCTAAGTTCGAGATGTTTGATGGTACAGGGGATCCGAGGGTCCATTTGAGAACATACTGTGACAAGCTGGTTGGAGTAGGAAAAGACGAGAAAATCCGCATGAAGCTTTTCATGTGGAGCTTGAAGGGAGATGTTTTATCTTGGTACATTAGCCAAGATCCAAAGAAGTGGCCGAACTGGGTAAGCATGGCGTCTGACTTTATGGACAGGTTCAGGTTCAACACGGAGAATGCGCCGGATGTGTTCTATATTCAAAATCTAAAGAAGAAGCCCACAGAAACATTCCGCGAGTATGCTACTCGCTGGAGGTCCGAAGCTGCTAAGGTTAGACCTGCCTTAGAAGAAGATCAAATGAACAAATTCTTTGTCCGGGCTCAAGACCCACAGCATTATGAAAGGCTGATGATGATCGAAGGTCACAAATTTTCTGACATTATCAAGCTGGGAGAAAGGATCGAAGAGGGCATCAAAAGCGTCATGGTTACGAACTTCGAGGCCTTGCAAGCTACAAATAAGGCCTTACAGTCAGGGGGTGTGTCCAAAAAGAGAGACGTAGGAGCTGTGATGGTTGCACAAAGAACCAAATCTCCCATCAAATACCAAACCTACCCAATGCCTCCACTCACATATCATCCTACTCCAAACTACCAAGCACCATCACCCTCTTACCAAACTCCACCACCCACTTATCAATCACCTCCAACCCCCACATATCAGCCTACTTCACCCAGATATTCCCAACCCGCACATGTTTACCAAGCCTACAATGCTCAACCATCCCACTATCAATCCGCTCCCGCACGCCAAAACTTCCTTAGACCTCGACCAAACTTTGACCGAAGGCCTCTAAAACAATACACAGCTATTGCTGAACCTATTGACCAGTTGTATGAAAGACTCAAAGCTGCTGGTTACGTCACCCCTATCCCTGCTGCTCCTGAGAACCCTTCTCAGTGGGTTAATCCAAATAAATCTTGTGCATACCATTCCGGCATGAAAGGACACGCCATTGAAGAATGCCGTTCTCTAAATGATAAGATCCAGACTTTAATTGATAATAAGATTATTGTGGCAAAGGAACCTGCTCCAAATGTCCGCAATAACCCTCTTCCAGACCACAAGGGAGGAGGCGTTCACATGATTGAAATAGAGGATGATTGGGATCCCAAGGGATCGATCGGTTTGATCACAGAAGGTGACGACCCAAAGAAACCGATAGTCACCCTTAATCCGATCGTAGTCTAGATTCAGCCCTCTGGAGATGCCGAAGTAAATATGTCCATACCGCTGGAATTTGAAGCATCACCAAGGACGCCAGCGCCAATTGAGGTTGAATTCGTGTCTCTAGCAAAGGCACCTACACCATTCGAGGTTGCAGTTTTACCGCCCAAGGTGCAGGCTCCGTTCGGAGTAAAGATAGCCACGCCAATTCCAGTGGCAATGTCAGCCATAACACCGTTCCATACAAAGGCTATACATGGGACTACACAGCCGAGGCAAGAAGGAAAGGCAATGTTATATTTGGGGAAGCTATTGCGGCAAAGGGTATGACGAGAACTGGCAGAGTTTATACCCCAGAACATCTGGTTGGGTCGAGCAAGCAGGCTTCTAGCCGGCCAACCATAACCGAGACTGGGCCAGATGATCTCTGGAGAAAGATACAGGCCAAGGAATACTCGGTCATTGATCAGCTGAACAAAACACCGGCGCAAATTTCTATCCTTGCTTTGCTAAAAAATTTCGATGCACACAAGAATGCCTTGTTAAGGGTGCTGAGTGAAGCATATTTGCCAAGCAACATCACCCGCGGAGAGATGGCTAACATGGTGGGACAGGTATTGGAAAGTCACAAGATCACTTCTCATGAAGATGAGCTGCCACCAGAAGGGTTGAGTCACAACAAGGCATTGCACATCACTGTGCAATGCGAAGATTATTTTATCACCAGAGTCCTGATTGATGGGGGATCCAGCCTCAACATTTGTCCGTTGGTAACACTCAAGACATTGGGAAAGGGACTGCATGAGATCAAGGACGGGGCCATCAACGTAAAAGCTTTCGACGGTTCCCAGAGGTCCACCATTAGGGAAATTAGTCTGTGTTTGCAAATGGGACCTACTTGGTTCGATGTTGATTTTTAAGTGATAGATGTGTCGGCACATTACAATCTGTTGTTGGGACGACCTTGGATTCATGCCGCTGGGGCCGTAGCGTCAACACTGCATCAGGCAGTGAAGTTTGAGTGGATCCACCAAGAGGTGATCATTCACGGCGACGGTAGCAATCCCATATATAGTTGCCAGACCATCCCAGCAATCGGAGGTAGAAGAAAGATAGGTGGGGAGACCTATCACCACATCGAGCGAGTCAACACTGTTGACAAGGACAAATAGTGGGAAAACAAAATCGAGAGCATATTGAATTGGAGTGGGTACGAACCTGGCAAGGGGCTTGCAAGAACCTCCAAGGAATCGCTAAGCCCATAAAACTCAAGAAGCATGGCACCACCTTCGGTCTGGGATATGAGTATACCTGGAAAGAATTCAACGACTGGTCGCCACCATGGAGAAGTCCTTACTATCCATTAGAGCAGCCGTTATCGCGCTTGGAACAGACTTTCCAACCGGCCGAAGTTATCTATGGGTCAGAAGAAGAGGAAGCACTGGCAGCAGTGAGGAATTTGTTCCTGAAAGATGGTGATATGGATTGTTGTGTCATTTTCGAGGAGGAGGGGGAGGAAGGCCCTTCCATACAGGCTGTAAGCAGAGGAGCATGCCTCAATAACTGGACCATCAGAACCACCAGAGGCCTGCGAGCCTCGGGGTAGCAAGGCTGAACAAGCATCATGCACTATCTTTTATTTTTACTAGTTAACTTTCCTTTCGCATTTTAAATTTCCGCATTTTAAAACAGTTATGGAATTTATCAAAGCATTTCGATTTTTCTTATAAATCAACACTCTTATTATTTTCTCTCATTACTTTACTTATACAGCATTACTATTACTTATCTTGACGAACCAATGACTATGACGTGCAATGAGATAACGCAACAAACGGATATAGATTCAGAGGAAGATGACATACTGGAGGAGATTGTTGAGGAAGTTGAGAATTTTGAAAACAGACCAAAGTCCAACCTGGACGAGACAGAAATTGTTAATCTGGGGGATGAAGAGAATGTCAAAGAAACACGAATCAGCATTCACTTATCGTCGTCAGAAAAGAGGGAATACACGGAATTTCTAAGAGATTATGAGGACATATTCTCCTGGTCGTATGACGACATGACGGGCTTGAGCACGTCTATTGTGGCTCACAAACTACCAACCGATCCGACATGTCCACCGGTAAAGCAGAAGCTCAGAAAGTTCAAGCCGGATATGAGTCTGAGAATCAAGGAAGAAGTCACCAAGCAGGTCAAAGCCAAGGTCCTGAGGATAGTGGAATACCCAACGTGGTTAGCCAATATCGTGCCAGTACCAAAGAAGGACGGGAAGGTTAGAGTCTGTGTCGACTACCGGGATCTCAACCGGGCCAGTCCGAAAGATGACTTCCCCTTGCCAAATATACACATCCTGATCGACAATTGCGCCAAGCATGAGTTGCAATCATTTGTGGATTGTTTCGCCGGTTACCACCAGATTTGGATGGATGAAGAAGATGCTGAGAAAACGGCTTTCATTACGCCGTGGGGAATGTACTGCTACAAGATGATGCCGTTTGGGTTAAAGAATGCAGGGGCCACCTACATGAGGGCTATGACCACCATTTTTCATGATATGATACACAAGGAGATCGAGGTGTACGTAGATGATGTTATCATCAAGTCCAAGAAGGCCACCGATCACANCGCCGTATCGCATGGCCCCGCCAGAGTTGAAAGAGTTAAAGGATCAGTTGCAGGATTTGCTTGAGAAGGGTTTCATCGGACCCGGCGTTTCACCTTAGGGTGCGCCGGTGTTATTTGTGAAGAAAAAGGATGGTTCGATGAGGATGTGCATTGATTACCGGCAATTGAACAAAGTGACGATAAAGAACAAGTATCCACTACCGAGGATTGACGATTTGTTCGACCAGCTTCAGGGTGCAAAGGTGTTTTCAAAGATAGACTTGAGATCTGGCTACCGTCAGTTAAGGATTATGGCATCCGATGTCCCTAAGACAGCATTCCACACTCGGTACGAGCATTATGAGTTCATGGTCATGTTATTTGGGTTGACCAATGCCCCAGCAGCATTTATGGAGTTGATGAACCGAGTGTTCAGGCCCTATTTGGACATGTTCGTGATAGTCTTTATTGATGATATTCTTGGTGTACTCCCGCAGCCAGGAGGAACACGAGCAACACCTTAGGGTGGTTCTTCAGACTCTGAGGGATAGTCAGTTATATGCCAAGTTCTCCAAGTGTGAGTTCTGGCTGAGTTCAGTAGCATTTCTAGGTCACGTTGTATCAGCAGAGGGTATTCAGGTGGACCCGAAGAAGATAGAGGCAGTCAAGAACTGGCCTCGACCAGCATCAGCCACAGAGATTCGGAGTTTCTTGGGTTTAGCAGGCTACTATCGTCGGTTCGTGGAGGGGTTTTCATCTATCGCAGCCCCGATGACCAGATTGACCCAGAAGGGTGCCCAGTTCAGATGGTCAGATGAGTGTGAGGCGAGCTTTCAGAAGCTCAAGTCAGCTCTTACTACGGCACCGGTATTGGTTCTGCCCACACGTTCAGGGCCTTATACAGTCTATTGTGATGCTTCCCGCATTGGGCTTGGTGCAGTATTGATGCAGGATGGTAGAGTCATAGCCTATGCTTCGTGGCAGCTGAAGATCCACGAGAAGAATTATCCGGTTCATGATCTAGAGTTGGTAGCCATTGTTCATGCTTTGAAGATTTGGAGGCATTATCTATATGGTGTGACATGTGAGGTTTACACTGATCATAAGAGTCTTCAGTACTTGTTCAAGCAAAAGGAGTTGAATTTGAGGCAGAGGAGGTGGTTGGAGTTATTGAAAGATTATGATGTCACCATTTTAAACCACCCGGGGATGGCCAATGTGGTGGCCGATGCATTGAGTAGGAAGTCCGCCAGTATGGGTAGTCTTGCTTATATTCCGGCCAGCCAGAGGCCGCTTGCTTTGGATATTCAGGCCTTGGCCAATCGATTTGTGAGGTTGGATATTTCTGAGCCCAGCAGAGTGTTAGCTTGCACGGTTGCTCGTTCTTCATTATTAGAGCGTATCCGTGGTCGGCAGTTTGATGATCCCCATTTGTGTGTCTTGAGAGACATGGTGCAGCGTGGAGGTGCCAAGAAGGCGACCTTAGATGATGATGGTGTCTTGAGACTGCAGGGGCGAGTTTGTGTGCCCAATGTTGATGGGATTCGAGAGTTGATCTTAGCGGAGGCCCGCAGTTCCCGGTATTCTATTCACTCGGGCGCCGCGAAGATGTATCAGGACTTGCGGCAGCATTATTGGTGGCGTAGGATGAAGAAGGATATTGTTGTATATGTGGCTCGTTGTTTGAACTGTCAGCAGGTTAAGTACGAGCATCAGAGGCCTGGTGGACTGTTTCAGAGGATTGAGCTTCCCGAGTGGAAGTGGGAGAGGGTTACTATGGATTTTGTTACTGGACTCCCGTTGACCCGGAAGAAGTTTGATGCGATTAGGGTCATTGTTGATAGGCTGACCAAGTCAGCGCATTTTGTTCCTATTTCAACCACGTATTCATCTGAGAGGTTAGCTGAGATCTACATCAGAGAGATTGTTCGCCTTCATGGGGTGCCGGTATCTATCATTTCGGACCGGGGTACGCAGTTTACCTCGCACTTCTGGAGAGCAGTTCAGCGAGAGTTGGGCACCCAGGTTGAGTTGAGCACAGCATTCCATCCTCAGACGGATGGACGGTCCGAGCGGACTATTCAGATATTGGAGGACATGCTCCGAGCTTGTGTTATTGACTTCGGAGGTTCGTGGGATCAGTTCTTGCCTTTAGCGGAGTTTGCCTACAACAACAGCTACCAGTCCAGCATTCAGATGGCCCCTTATGAGGCGTTGTATGGTAGGCGGTGTCGATCTCCGGTTGGGTGGTTTGAGCCGGGAGAGGCTCGGTTATTGGGTACAGATTTAGTTCAGGAGGCCTTGGATAAGGTCAAGATCATTCAAGATAGGCTTCGTTCGGCTCAGTCGCGACAAAAGAGTTATGCAGATCGTAAGGTTCGAGATGTAGCTTTCATGGTTGGTGAGCGAGTATTGCTCCGAGTGTCGCCTATGAAGGGCGTGATGAGATTTGGAAAGAAGGGCAAGCTTAGCCCTAGGTTCATTAGCCCATTTGAGATTCTCGACCGTGTGGGAGAGGTGGCATATAGGCTTGCCTTACCGCGTGTTAGATTCCAGCACTATCCAATTGGACAAGGATCTGTCTTATGAGGAGGAGCCGGTGGCTATTCTAGGCCAGCAGGTTCGACAGTTGAGATCGAAGAGTTTTCCTTCAGTACGAGTCCATTGGAGAGGTCAGCCCCCTGAGGCATCGACCTGGGAGTCTGAGTCCGATATGCGGAGCCGTTATCCTCATCTATTTTCCCACTAAGGTACTTCTTTCTTTTGTCCATTCGAGGACGAACGGTTGTTTTGGAGGTGGAGAATGTTACGACCCAAAGGGTCATCACCTGTTTTCTCACCCATTCTGTGTCTCCGAGGCCTTGAAAACCTCATTTATGCTTGCCTCGATTTGCGTGCGCAGTTCGGGCGCGTAGCTGGAAAGCTCGAATATAAATTCCGTGTAAAAATTGATGAATTTTGATATTAATATGAATAAAATTGACTTTGGTCAACATTTTGGGTAAACGGACCTGGACCGGTGATTGGACGGTCCCGGAGGGTCCGTAGAAAAATATGAGACTTGGGCATATGCCCGGAGTCGAATTCCGAGGTCGAGAGCCCGAGAAATGAATTTTTTCGTGAAATTGTTTTTCAGAAATTAATATGGAAATTTGAAAAGGAAATTGATTAGAACGTGTTGGTATCGGGCCCGTATTTTGGTTCCGGCGCCCGGTACAGGTCTTATATGTGGTTTAAGCGCTTTTTGTGAAATTTGGTTGAAGTAGGGCGTCATTTGACGTATTTCGGACCTAAATATCTAAAAATGAAAGTTTATGAAGTTTGATGAAAAAGTGATGATTTTGAGGTTTAAATCATTGATTTTGATGTTATTTTGGCGATTTGATCGCACGGTTAAGTTCATATGGTGTTGTTGAGTTAGTGTGTGTGATTGGTCAGGAGCCCCGAGGGCTCGAGAGTGTTTTCGGAGGTGTTCGGGGTAGTTTTTGACTTAGGATGATAGCATATTTTATGCAATTTTTGCACAGGCATTCCCTTCTTCGCGTTTGCGGCCTTCAGCTCTCGTTCGTGATGCTTCCCAGGTCCCCTTCTTCGCGTTCGCGTCACAACTCTCGCGATCGCGTAAGACAATTTCAGGACCCCCAGAAATTCCTTCTTCGTGTTTGCATTCCACAGTTCGTGAACGCGTAACTTCACCAGTTTACTCATCGCGTTCGCGTGGCTCTTCACGCGT
Organism: Nicotiana attenuata; assembly: GCF_001879085.1. NCBI lineage: Eukaryota > Viridiplantae > Streptophyta > Magnoliopsida > Solanales > Solanaceae > Nicotiana > Nicotiana attenuata. The sequence continues at coordinate 37,375 of NW_017675167.1, read as the reverse complement.
TCGCGTATAACAATTCCTGGACCCCCCCCAGTCTTTCTCTTCGCGTTCGCATCATCCTCATCGCGAACGCGATGGTCTATTGTGTCAACCCTTCGCGAACGCGGCCTTGCTCCCGCGAATTCGAAGGGCATTTTTGCCCAGTTATTTTAAAAGCCTAAAAAGAGAACAGTGACGGGATTATTCCAAATTTCACACGAGCTCTTCTTCTCCACAGCCCCTAGGCGACTTGTAGAGCGATTCTTCACCAAATATTCTTGGGTAAGTATTATCTAACTCGTTTTCTTCATTTTCTATCATCATCCATTGAAATCCTAGGCCTAAAACATGTAATCTAGGGTTGAAATTGGGGGAAATGGGTAGAGTTAGGGCTTTTCGATTTTCTTCGATTAGACCTCGTCTTAGGGTCGAATTTGAAAACAAATTGTATATTCGGGCTCGTGGGGGAATGGATGATATGGAATTGGTTCGAACCTCGGGTTTTGACCAAGCGGGCCCGGGGTCGATTTTTGGAATTTTGGGAAGAAGGCTTAGAAAACTATATTTAGGCATTGGGTTTGATTTGTTTAGCTTATATTAATGTTGTAAAGTCGTTATTTCATAGATTTGATTGAGTTAGATCCGAATTCGGGATGGAAAGCGGTCCTTGTGGATTGATTTAGCCGTGGAAGTTGAGGTAAGTGTTTGGTCTAACTTTGGCTTGAGGGAATAGGAGTAGAGTCTTACTTGCTAATTGCTATGTGTCGAGTACGGTGTATAGGCATGGTGACGAGTATCTATACACTGGTGTCTAGCATGACCGTGTGTCCTTATATTGAGATTATCCTGAACTTGTTGTGATTCTCCCTTGCTTATTTGATGATTTCTATATACTGTAAAGAGCATGAGACAGAGATTATGATTATTAGACTCCGTGGAGCATTGGCTTGAGTTGTGTTGCGAATCGTGAAGGTATATGATATGAAATGATTCTTTGGAGCTATGGCTCAAATGATAAAGTGAGTTATAGAGTAAGAAATGAAAGCAAAAGAAAGAGATATTGGTTATTCCCTTGCCAGGACGTTTTATTGATATGATGATTTTCTCCCTTGCCGGGATATTGAGTTATTGACTTTTCTCCCTTGCCGGGATTTAGTGTGTTATTGTGTTCCCTTGCCGGGATTTCTTTCACTAATTGTTTACTCCCTTGCCCCTTATTTTCGACTGTTTCCTGGGTGAGGATTAATAATATAAATATATGGATCGGGTTGCGCGCCGCAGCAATGATAAATGATATATATGTGGATCGGGTTGCACGCCCCAACAATACTAAACGATATGGATCGGGTTGCACGCCGCAACACTGATGATTATGGATCGGGCTGCACGGCGCAACAGTGATGATTGAGGATCGGGTTGCGCGCCGCAACAAGTTATAGCTTAAGTGTGTTTATTCCGGATTTAAGTTTCTGTTGGCTGTTACAACCTTAGAAATTAGACTCCTTGTTTATAACTGTTGCCTCCCCACAGCATGCTCCCCCTCCCTTATAAACTACTTATTTCCTGTTTATTTTTCTGCAATATATTTCATAACTGCACAGGTTTATCTGGTAGTCTGGTCTAGCCTTGTCACTACTTCGCCGAGGTTAGGCTAGGCACTTACCAGCATATGGGGTCGGTTGTGCTGATGCTACACTCTGTGCATCTTTTTGCACAGATCACAGCGCTGGAGCAGCAGCTTTTGGATAGCAGTAGAGGATTCGGGAGCTGACTTCAGTCCAGGGACATTCGAGGTAGCCTTGCTGACGTCCGTAGGCCCAAAGTCCCTTTCTATTTTATTCAGTTTGTTATCATTTGTACCGAAGCAGACAGTTTTATGTTTCATTTGAACCTTGTATTTAGTATTCTCTAGACGTTCGTGAGTATTGTGACACCAGTCTTGGGTAGAGAATTTTGTTAAACTTCCGCATTTCTTTAAGTTATATATATTTGAGACTTCCGCTTTATTATTGAATGCTTCATTGTTTATAATATTGACGATGTTCGCTAAAAGAGGTAATTGATAATTGGCTTGCCTAGCTCCTACTAGTAGGCGCCATCACGACCCCCCAGGGTGGGAAATCCGAGTCGTGACACAATGATACATACCGTATCACCCGATCAAAGCCGAACAGGTCAAGCAAGGCCAGCAGGGATACGAACTAACCTCCCCTCTACAAAACTCTCGATTTTTCTTTGGATGCAGACACTTGGATTGCGAAGGCATCTGACATACTATACACTCACGAGACAAACGTTGTTCAGGAATACAACTCTCAGAATTGTTGCATTTACCAGCATTTGCTATTCATGCACACCGGCGACGTTCCCTATATTTCAATGCCCCCAGCAGTCACAATATCGCAACCTGCTATCAGCTAAGAAACTCTATTACCATTTGCCATTTTACTTTATTTCTGCATTGCATAAGGCTACCATTCTGCCTTCCGAGACTAAACGCAGTCTCCATCTGCATTTCTGCATTGCATAAGGTTACCATTCTGCCTTCCGAGACTAAACACTGTCTCCATCTGCATTTTTGCATTGCATAAGGCTACCATTCTGCCTTCCGAGACTAAACACTGTCTCCATCTGCATCTGCATGGCTGAAAGATCGCCATCTTTGAATTTTGCATGGCTGAAAGATCGCCACCTTATTTACGTTCTGCATGGCTGAAAGATCGCCACCTTATTTACATTCTGCATGGCTAAAAGATCGCCACCTTTGCATTCCGCATGGCTGAAAGATCGCCACCTTATTTACATTTTGCATGACCGAAAGATCGCCACCTTTGCATTCTGCATGGCTGAAAGATCGCCACCTTATTTACATTCTGCATGGCTGAAAGATAGCCACCTTCACATTTTGCATAGCTGAAAGATCGCCACCTTATCTACCTTCTGCATGGCTGAAAGATCGCCACCCTTACATTCTGCATGATCGCCACCCATTGCATCTCATGGGCTGAAAGATCGCCAAACACTGCATCTTATGGGCTGAAAGATCGCCAAATTATCCGAGGGCGTCATTGTTCGGAGGCACCATTTGCATAGCCCGAGAACACCATGCCATGGCCCGAGGATCCCTATAATCTTTTGCATATCATTATTCAAAGGCATCATGGTTCGGAGGCATCATTCTCATAGCCCGAGAGCATCATTTCATGGCCTGCGAATCCTTTGTTATTGTGCGCTTCATGGCCCAGGACGTCATGGTCTAAGGACGTCATCCTTACCGTCCAAAGACAACATTCATGGTCCGACGGGAATCTGCATCACGTTTTACGCACAATATATGCTTCTATTGCTTGTTTGCAGGTAAACCAGCGAGCAACGGCCATCTCGGCAGGAGCGATCCCGCTCCAGTTCCCGCAGCCCTATCAGATTTCTATCATTCACCCCGTCCTAAATATTGCGTCCGTTCTTGAAAGTCTCCACCGGCATACTCCGCCGACGGATCCTGAACTACATACGGCCTGATTCCTGTAAGACCAGGGATATGTAGGCAGCTCAGAAACCAGAGCACGGCCTAAGTCCTCTCCAAACCGTTTCACCAGGTCAAAGTTGGTCATCATATCTTTTGCCCGACAACTCTTTCATCCTTCCCGGGTAAAGAGGGGCAGCTGTTGATACCCAATTTTTTCCTGTACATTTCAATATGCAAAATACCTTCAAAATAGCATGTATATGCATATATAAACATGTCCCAATGTTTTACTATTTTTCCTAATTTTCAAAGATTTTTTAAATCAATTTATTACTTTATTTTTATCAGAAAAAACCCAATAATTACTCCCAAAAAAATACATTTTGGTGATTTATTTATTGGATTATCATACCTATACTTTTTTTGGTGAAAAAGATAGTTATATTATAGCTAAGCTCGTAGAAGAGAGCCGTTTACACGATTCCTTAGAGACATCATATTTACATTAGTAGTAGACAGTGATAAGGTCCCCATATAGGAACCAAGACTACAAGCTAAACTTGAACTAGGGAATATGTTACTATAGTTACTGAGTACAGTACTAGTAGTAGATCCAATATTACACATAACAGACTCACTTTTAATCATTCTTCTTCTAAGCAACCCTGCTTGATCTTGTTCATGGTAATTTGAAGCAAAAGGTGGTGGACTTTCAAAAACGAGATAGGTCGCCGTCGCATGTAGAGCTCCATAGTTGGCCAAGCAGTCCGCCACACTATTTTGCTCCCTGTAGATATTGTTGAGAGGGGAGCTATCCAGCTGTCGGAGTAATAACATGCAATCATTAAGTATATTAGTATATTGTATTATAGTGCTATTAAACATACCGAGTAAGGCTTGTGCATCTGTCTCAATGATGAGTGGTATGAGTTTCTTTTGCACAGCAATTTTCAAGCCCATGAGCAAAGCAAGAAGTTCTGTCTGGATAGGTGTCCCAGGTATTGCTTTCCCTGCAAATCCTATGATCCAGTCGCCTAGATGATTACGAAATATACCACCAACACCATATGTATTCTGTTGGTGTGAGCAAGAACCATCAATGTTAAGCTTGTAATGGAAATTGTTTGGGGGGTGCCATTTGATATAAAGAGGTATTTTATTGTATTTTTTTTATGGGATTCGTAAGGTAATAAAATTCTGCTGCCTTTTTTAGAAGGATAGCTATATCCAGAATGGTTTTCTTATGATCTAATGTATTTTTATTACGAATAAACCAAAGCTCCCATAATGCAAAGGGTATAAGGGTGGTATTGGGAAGTGTATGGTATTTGTATGTTGACTGCTGATGAATAAAATGGTGTATCCACTGTGTAGTATGATTGTATGATAGAGGCGAGCTTGCATGAATTATTGACATCTTGAGCATAGCCCACAGATGTACAGCCACAGGGCATTCTAGGAATAGATGTTGTAATGTTTCAGGAGCCATATGGCATTGCGAGCAAGTGGATGAGTTAAGAATACCTAATCTTGTGAGATATGCATTTGTTGGAAGGCGATTATGACATAGTAACCATAAAAAGAAAGAAATTTTCGGAGGAACATGCAGTTGCCAAATCCATTTAAAGTCATTAATAGGATCAGTAGTTATACGAGTTTCATTAGTGAGGATAGCATTGTACATAGATTTGACTGAAAATATGTCATTATGTGTGAGAGCCCAAAATATTTGATCATAGGTTGTAGGGGAAAAAGGCATGTAAATATTAGTGATAGCATGTAGTAAATTAGGAGGTAAACAAATAGGTAATTTATTTAAAATGCCATTTATGATTATAATAGTAGTGTGAAACTATTTTGTTATTTTCATATTGTGGAAGAGGTCCATATATGCAATTACGAAGTAAAGTATTCTGATTAATCCAAGGATCATGCCAGAATTTGACATGATGTCCCGAGGCTAGGTTCCATTTATATCCTAAACCACAATATGACCATCCATGTAGAATGTTACACTAAGTTCTTGAAACATTTTTTTAATTAAATGAGAAGGTCTTATATAATTATGCAATAAAACCTGTGCCCATAGTTGAGTAGGGTTGTTAAATAACCTCCAAGCAAGGCTTGCATGTAAGGCCTGATTTTTGATAGAGAGGTTTTGGATGCCCACTCCTCTTTGCTCTAGGGGTTGTGTAATGGTAGCCCATTTTAATAGATGGAGTTTTTTCTTTTGTGGAGTTGTTCCCCAGAGGAAATTACATTGATAACGGTTGAGATGAGAAAGTACATAAGTAGGGATTTTAATGTACTGCATAATGTGATTTTGAAGTTGGTTTAAAGTGGAACGAATTAGGGTAGTCCTGCTTGCTTTCGATAAGAAGCTAGTTTTCCATCCTGCTAACTTATTCTTAAAATTATCAAGAAGAAATTGATAATCTTGCTTTGTGGGCTTCTTAGTAAAAATGGGAAAGCCTAAGTATTTTCCAAAGTTTTTCCCTCCATTTATTTTGAAAATTTGTCTAACAGTATTTCTTATATTAGGAGTACAGTTATTGGAGAAGAATATTTTAGATTTATCAAAATTTATAGTTTGTCCCGAACGGTATGTAAAATGAGAAATAGTATTAACTATAGCTTGGCATGAGTGGTCAGTTATTTTAGATGTGAGTATTATATCATCGGCAAAGAATAAATGGGATAACTGAGGCCCTTTATTCCCCATTGAGATTGGAATCCATTTATTATAGTCCACTGATGCATTTATTTTCCTAGAAAGCATTTTCAAACATAAAATAAATAAGTAAGGTGATAAATGATCTCCTTGTCGAATACCCCTCGTTGGTGTGAAATATTCAGTAGAGTTACCATTGACTAAAATAGAGGTTGTACTAGTTGTTATGCATGACATAATAAGTTGTATAAACGAGGGTGGGAAATTAAGGGTAATTAGAGTATTATATATGAACGACCATTCTAATTTATCAAAGGCTTTTTCTAGGTCCAGCTTTAAGAGCATATTGAGGTTGTTACCCTTCATTTTTTAAAAATTAGTAATCAATTCTTGTACAATGATAGCGTTATCAGCTGCTCTTTTATTTTTCTGAAAACTGGATTGAGTTGGATAAATAATATTATCCAAAATAGGTTTTAGCCTGTTAACAATAATTTTAGTAATAATTTTATAGATCGTATTACAAAGACTAATAGGTCGGAATTGAGATATTATGGATGCTGTTTTATGCTTAGGAATTAAACAAATGAAGGTTGTGTTGATAGAAGGATCAATCTTATGTTCGTAAAAAACTTTGTGGCAAAAGTGTTTGACAGAGTTACCAATTATGATCCTATATTTTTGATAAAATAAAGGGTGAAGGCCATCTGGCCCTGGTGCTTTTAGTGGCTTAAAGGAATTAATAGCATTGAGAATTTCCCAGTCATGCAAAGGTTTAGTTAAAGCAGCTTGATCAATTATTGTTAAAATATTGCAAGGCTGTAAATGATTACTGGTAGTAGAACTGGTTTTTTGTGTAGTAAAAAGATGTTGATAGTACGAGGTAATATGGTCTCTAATATGATAAGGATTGGTTATCCAATTTTCCCCTTGGTCTTGAAGTGCAGTGATACGATTATGTCTTTGACGATTTAAGGTACTAAGGAGAAAAAATTTTGTATTTGCGTCACCATCATTTAACCAATCAATACATGACTTTAATTTCCGAAAATCCTCCTCTAGTCTAAGGATTTTATTAAATTCCATACTTAAAGTAGATTCTATGTTTTGGAGAAAAAGACTAGTGGGGTAATGAATGGAGGATTGAATACCATTCAAACGTGCCATTAACTTCTTTTTACGGTTAAATAAATTACCAAAAGTAGATTTATTCCACTCTATAACTTTAGTAGTAAAATTTTTAATGGCAGGTAGTAAATAAACATTATGAATCCATGCTTGTTGAACGGCTGATGTAAACGTAGGGTGTGTGGTCCAAATAGTTTCAAACCTAAAGATTTTATTTCTAGGTAAAGGACAATGTTGAAGTTCTAATTTTATAGGACAATGGTCTGAATGTGTACGAGGAAGATGTGTAACCAGTGCATCGGGGTATTGTTTAATCCAATCATAATTAGTCGTTATACGATCAATACGTTCAAGTATATTAAAACTGTTATACCTACCATTTGTCCAGGTATAACGACTACCTTTGTATCCTAAATCCGCGAGTCTTGAATAATTTAAACAGTCCAATAATTTATTAGCTCTAGAGTTGTTAATAGATAAACCACCAAATTTATCATTTGCATGCAGTATTTCATTAAAATCCCCACCTAATAACCAAGGACCCTTATAATGGTCGTATACATGCATTATATTATTCCATAACAATTTTATAGTTGCTAAATCAGTACTAGCATAAATAGCCGTAAATAAAAAAGTAAATGGGAGAGGGAGCACCTGAATATGACAATGGATTTCCTGAATGGTAGTGGCCACTTGTTCCACATGGATTGCATCTGAAAGCCATAAGATGGCAATTCCTCCTGATTGTCCAATGGCAGCAACTTCAATTAAGCCATTAAAATTAAAATGCTCCTTAACTGTTTGGTGGTTTTGGCAATGAGTTTCCAATAGAACAACCAAGGATGGTCTATTATAGTCCAATAATGAATGAAAATTCCTTCTAAAATGATCTGACTGAGCACCCCTACAATTCCAAATAATAAAATTGATATAACTAAGGGTTTCATTTGTTGGACTGTTCCTTTGATTCCTGTGACTACTTGGCTGCCCTGGGCGAAGTAGAAACGTGGAAAGTAGAAGCATGGCATACTTCCCCACGTTGGGATTTGTATTTGGCCTTATTCTGAATGATGCTTTGAGTAGATTCGGAGGGCACCTTATGTATATCTTTCTTTCGTACTCCTCCTTCTGGACAAATACCCTGATTCCGTCGAGACATGAGTGAATTGGTTGTGTTTCTCTGTTGTAACCGATTGCTGCTTCTAGCTCTTCCTGAAAGTTGATGTCTTGTTCTACTGGATTAGGAATATGGGGTGGTGAGTTTGTTGGTGATGGAGTTGGAGTCGGTGGAGTGAGTGGTTCCAGCGGAATATTTGTGATATGAGTCGTGTAGGGTTGGATCCATGGGGTGGCAGGAGTGGGTGGGGGATAAAATGGCATTTGGAGAATATGTGGGTGAAGATGTAGGGTATCCCAATATGGTGTTGGTAGTGGAATTGGTTGATAAGGAGCAAGGTATGGCGCTTGCATCATTGACCAATGGTATCTCCCATAAATCTCCGTTCCTAATTGCATGCCTTCCGCTATGATTTGTGCTAGGTCCCTTGGATGATTGATTAGGATGGTCACCTCTTGGTGATTCACCTCCATCGTGAATGCTAAGGCATGATTCTGTAAGCCTGTCTCTAGCCACGACGTGAGTTGTGTTGGTGCATGTGGTGTCTGTGCTGTGTAGATGATAGTATTTGGTTCCATGATCAGTTGTGGTGGAGGATGGGAGAAGGGAGTGAGTAGAGTATGATGTTGTAGACGATGGGGTGTTTGCCTTGGTGTGTTGTGTGGTCTGCGAAGGTAAGTTAAATTTGGTGAAAACATTTTCTTGATTGATAGATTGAGGTGGTGGAGTAAGTGTAGTATTGGATTTAGTGGTGAGTAGAACGTCCGGATTTGAATGTGTTATAGATGAAGTTGATTGTATGGGAGGTGTGGGCGGTGTGAATGACTGATTTGGTGATTGTGTGTTGAAGTGGTTTGAAGGGGTAGAAATCTCATCATGCCCTAGTTGCATGGAAGGTATAGGGTTAGGCATTGGTAATGGTAAGCGAGTTGTGTATTGAATGGGTAGAGAACGTATTAGATTTTCTTGGGGTGGGGAGTAATGATTGTTTGGACCAAGGAATATGGTTTGCATATGAGGTAGCCTATCGTGGCTAGTTGCATGCTTTGCATTGGCTTATTGTGCAAATGGACCGGCTGGAATTCCACTTGAGTGGAAATTAATGTAGGTAGTAGATGATTATCAATTATTTCATTAATTTGATTTGTCTTGTCCAAATCCATGTGTATTAGAGTAGCAAATTTATTATTAATGATTATAGGGGTTATAGGGTTTTTAGAATTATTAGGCGAATTAACAATATGATTAGTACTATTAATAGTTAATTTTGTAAATGGAAGATTATTAGGGGTTGTAGAGACATACTTACCTGAAGCAGTTGTAGGAGTAGCATCCAAATCTGTTGCATTCGCCCTGGAAGGATTTTTTTTGTATGCAGCTTTTGCATTTAGGGAACTGCACTGTCTTCCATTCATCAATATTCTTAACATGATTATGTGGTAAACTAGGGGTGGGGATGGTTGAAGATGTAGTGGTACACACTTCAATATTATTTTGATCTTGTACATAGATACAAATTCTTTGATTATGTCCCATCCGACCACACTTTGTACATAGTAAATTTAATCCTTCGTAAAGAATATTTTGCCTATGAGTTCCAAGGTAAATATGTGTGCGTAAAGGCTGGTCCACCGGTATTTCAACACATAACCTGGCATATCTTCCTCTAGTTGTGGAGGAAGTGCATGTATCAACGGTTAATAATTTTCCAATTTTGTTACCTACTTTTTGAAGAATTTGGAAATCATAAAACTCCGTAGGTAATTCAGGTAATCGTAACCATATAGCAAAGTAATTTATTTTTGTTTCAGAGGCCATAAATTTAGGTTCCCATTGATGAACAGACAGAAAGTGATTTAAAATGAACCAAGGTCCATCATGTAGTGCATGATTTTTATTTTGTTCTTTTTGGAATTTAAGAAGAAAAAAATCTGATCCTAAATCAATGACAGGTATATTTTCAGTAGGTTGCCATAGTGTATAGATTTTTTGCCTTAGTATTTGATGTGCTACCTTTCGACCATATACCTTTACAATTACTACATGTTTCCATGGTTGATATATCCTATTTTTCTCCTCGAGAGGAATAGGAATAAAATTTTATGGATCAGCTGGTGCATCTAATTCATCATGTAGCATCAATCCATATTTTGACATGTCGTTTGATGCAGTTGGTTCAATGGTATCAGTAGAAGAGATTAGGTTATTAAGATCAGATTTTTTGTGTGGAACAGTTAGTATTTTCTTCAGGCTCCATGTTATCAGTAAGCATGGTTGTGTCTAAATTTGTAGGATTTGTGTTTTGAGATGGAAAAGATGGTAATGGAGGTTGGGGACAAGAGATATCCGGTGGCTTTGGAGGGATGAAGGAGGGCGGCGGGGAGGTAGTATTAGAGAGCATTTTTTTAGTTTTTCATAAAATAATACCTATACTAAAATATAGCTAAAATAACTTTCGCATATTTTTGTAAATTTGCTTAGTATTTTTTTTAAAGCTAAATTGCATATAATTGCAATATTAGCCTCTTTTAAGATTTAATCGTGTTTGTATTTATAAAATTAACTCCAATATTTTTTATTTAATAACTATGTATTATTAATCATTTTAGTACTTTTAATTTATTCCTAAAAGAAATTATTTTACTATTTTTTATAAAATAAACAAGGGAAAATGGCTTTTTAAATATTAGCCCATTTTTATTTTCAATTTTGGCCAGATTTGGCACCCAATTGAACCCAATCCTAAACCCAATTATCCATCCCAAATCTTAAACTACCCGACCCACGACCCTTTAAAAATAACCCGCCCGGATCCTTATTCAATCCAGGTCGTTGATCACAATGATCAACGGCCACCATTTAACCTTTCCTTTTTCAATTTCCCATTACCCCCAAACCCTAGTCATTTTGCGCCTGCAGCCGCCCTTGAATCCCCCCTTCTCCCAATTCTCTCAAGCTCCCTTAGAAACCCTAGCCGCCTCCCTCCACTTCCACCCTAAAATCGCCTGAATCCATGGCTTTCAAAGCCATTAAAGGCCTGTAACTGCCTCCTACGACTCCTACATGCTTAGTTTCTATGGTTTCGAGGTCAGACCTTGAAGAAGCTTGGCCCAGACTTTGTTTCATTCGAGTTCTATGGCTGTCTCTGACCTTGCTCCGGCCAGCCATGTCTGTTCAAACCTGATCTTGACTTCTTCTGCTTAGACCAATGACTTTCCAAGCCTTTCTCACCATCTGGGTTCTTCTGAAACCCTAGCCTTCGAGGTTCTTCTGATTCTTTTAGATCCATTGTATATCTGTGTTTTCTCTAAGCTTTTAAACATTTTCTCAAAGTTTCTTCCAAAACTTTACCTTCAAAATCTTTACCTTTTCCGATTTAGGGTTCTGATAAGTCATTTCAAAGCTTTCTGATTTTTAGCATGTTCTACTGTGCTTCTTATGTTGTCCTTCTACTGTGCTTCTTATGTTGTTCTTCTACTGTGTTTCTTATGTTGATTCTTCTACTGCGTTTCTTATGTTGTTCTTTTGCTGTGTTTCTTTATGTTAAAAGTCTTAGTTCTTCTTAAGGTTTCTGGTTTTATTCTCTTTGTTGATATTTTTACCTGATTCTCTTGTCTTTCATCTCTATACTCGATTGATGGTGAAAACCCCAAAATATGGGGTTCATTCGAGTTTTGAGACTGTTTGCTATGCGATTTGCTTGTTCCTCATCTCTGAATTTGTTTGATTTCGAAGCCCTAATTCCTTTGGACCTATTCGAGCTTCTGAAAACTGCTTCGTCTATTTGAAGTTGCTCGACTGGATTCAAAGTCCTGGTTTCAACTTCTGTCTCTCTATGTGATTTGGTTTCTTGCAATCTTTGAACTAAACTATACTCTCCAGAAAGGTCTTTTACTTGACTCTTTTGCATGCTTCTGATACCCTCTTCTCCCTATTACTAAGTTGACCTATGTGACTACCATGTTTCACTATCTAAAGACTTTGTAATTATTATTGCTGCTTCTCTTTGCCATGGTTTAACCTCACATGCCTAATGTTTGTTCACTCTTTATATATGCTAAATTTCCCTCTCAAAATAACCCTTAATTGTGGACTGATTTCAGACCTCCTTGTGTAAGTCTGATTGATTCTTTTCTTGTTTTACTAATTTTCCTGTTTCTTAGGTTGATTTGAAAACTTTCCTTAGCCCTTCGATTCTCCTATTTTTGACTTGGTTTATTTGTAACTTCGAATCCCTGACTCCTTGAGTTACTATGTGCTGATTGATTTATTGTGTTTCTTACCTTATTTGGTTAACCGTGTATTTCAAAGATTCTTCATCAATTCTTCCCTTAATTAAACTCCTATGTATTTACCCCCAATTGTCTACTTTGCACAAGATGTTTACTTGATCTCCTTCCTTAAATAATTTCTGTTCATTACCGTTTAAGTTTGAACTCCTTAATTAAAGGAAGTCCATATACTGATTGATTTTAATTGGTACATAGTTCCTTAATTACTACTAAACTATGATTCTTGCCTTATTTCTGCACCTGCTCTCAAACTATAAATGCCCTGCACTCTCATTAACACAAGACACACGAACACTCTTAGTTTTCTGAACTCACACTCACATTAAAAAAAAAAAAAGCATTCTCTCTTGTTACTTGTACTGTGGCCTGTTCTTCAAAGTCCTGCTACTGCTTTTACTGTATTTTGCCTCCTTGAAACTGGTATGTACTGATTAAGATTTTCAGCAATCACAAAACAATGTGTTTATTTAATACCTTTACTTGCATGTCTGCCTACTGTTTGTGCTCAGTTCAGCGTTTACTTTAGCATGCTATAATCTTCTCCTATTATGAATCCCAAACCCCCATACCCCAATGTGTTTGATATTAATGGTTTGTTTGATGCATGACAGTATTAAATATTATTGTCTATGGCTCAAACTTGATTCCCCTGGAATCATAACCTCTATGTTACCATCATGTGTTGTGTATTCTTGTTGATTCTTTAAGCATAACAACACTCTCTATTGCTGTGTATGCCCAGGATTAGCTAATGCCTAAGTACATAGGCTCTTTGGCAATTTTCCCAATCCCTGAACCCTTTGTATGACTTGTTTATGACTGTTTCCCAGCCCTTTCTCCCTCTTTTGTACTTTCTTAGTTCTTTAAAACTCTGTTTTCTTCACTTGCACTCTCTCTTAGACTTAAGTTCCACCCCCCTCTTGTGAGCCTTGCCTTGGGACCCTTTGAGTTCCCTCTGAACTTGGACACTTGAGGGCTGGCACTTCCACACTGCACTTGTCCCCTACTCTGGTGATACAATTTGGGTGTGAGCACTGCCCGGAGTCCCACTGAGGCTCTTAGGGAACTCTGACACACTCAAATAGGTGAAAGGCTTTGGATCAATGGTCTTTGAGTTGGTCTATCTCATAATTCAGACAGGAAGTCTGAATCAGGCTCTCCTTTGGTTGTACTTTTTTTTACCTTTTTCTGATGTAATTTTATTCATTCTGGTTTGTAATAAGTTGTAATAAACGCTTGGGGCTGGCTAGTGAAAAAAAGGGGATGGGTAACTATGCATGCAAAGGGTAGATAATCATGCCTATAGGTCTATTACAATTCTGCATATGCAAATACATATAGAAATCATGCCTATAGGTCTATTACAATTCTGCATATTCAAATACATATAGAAAGCATGCCTATAGGTCTATACTAATTCTGCATACTCAATACACATAGAAATCATGTCTATAGGATTGTTACAATTCTGCATATTCAACTCTGCCTAGAAATCATGCCTATAGGATTGTTCCAGCGCCATTCAAACTGCATTTAGATACCATGTCTATAAGGTTCAACTTCTGCATGTAGATACCATGTTTATAAGGTTCAACTTCTGCATTTAGATACCATGTCTATAAGGTTCAATTTCTGCATTTAGATACCATGTTTATAAGTTTTAAAACAAGTCCTGCATCCAAAAACCACGTCTATAAGTGTCTAAAATCAGCAATATGTAGAAAATATGCCTATAGGAGTTTCTAAATAAATCTGATTCGCCTCACTCAGTGTTAGATATAAAATCAGTAACAATGGATACTGTTAGTTGCAGAACTTGTAATCAATTCTTTTAAATTCAGCCTCTCTTTAATAATCTGAATCCCTCGCTTAACCGAAGTTTAACAAGCATGCCTATAGGGTCTTCAAGCAATTCGTTCGAATTTTAATGTCTTATTACCTTCTAAATTCAGTAGATATCATGTCTATAGGACCCCGTCTTAACACTTAGGCAAGCCATAGGGTAAAACTATAAACTGGATCTGTTTTAACAATTACAACTAGTAGGCAGGCCTGATTCGGGCTTCTTATCTGAATTATGTAATGAACCAGTCTGCCTCAACTCTTAAATTCTCTCTCACATTTAGTATTTAATCGGACCTAAACAGTATGTGAAAGTCATGCTAATTATGTGCTTTTCTGTTCAAGGAGGTATAATTGAGCCCCTGTTTGTTTATATGCTTTTCCCCTAAAATGTGCAATATGTGTTTTGTATGTCGCCTTAGATTTTTACCTTTCGAAACCTCAAATAAGCCCAATATCCCTCCCCTTTTAGGATTAGTAGTCCTAAGTGCCTCCAGGATAGATAGGATTGGGCGGGTAATAGAATGCAATAAGTAATCGAGACCATTTCGCGCTTTAATACATTAACAGGATGGGAAGGGTAGATATGGATATGATGACCACGTGATAATGTCACGTGTAGACCCTCATTGAGGAGTGATTATCGGGCATTGTGTGGGGTGATCCATATTATTATTAAACCTAGGACCCCTCTCCCTTTATTCTTTATTTCTTTCTTTTCAGCATTTTATCTCTTTATTTTTTTTTAAAATCGGCTTTTCTAATTACTCTTTCAAACCTTGTTTACTTTCAAACCTTTATGTGATGAAATCCCCTCCTATTTGAGCCTTATTTGCTTATATGTTGATTGTACCCAAATTCACAATAATTTTCTGGCCGGGAACCACACTAGTGGATCCTGAGGGGTGCCTAACACCTTCCCCTTAGAATAATTTCAAGCCCTTACCCTATCTCTAGTTATTCAAATCGAACTCTTCTGGTGTCCTAATGCACCCTAATCATTAGGTGGCGACTCTTCAAAATTGCAAAACCCCTTTCTCAAAAGGAACGAGTTGTCCCTACCAAATGTCAAAAACCCGATTTCGCGAGAAAAAGGGGGCGCGTCATCTTGTGGATCGGTACAGAGATGTCTGTACTTATCTTCGAGAGGATACGAAACTATTAGGACAGTCTCACTTCCTTCATTCTTATCATGCGAGCTTATTGATCTTGGAGTTTGAACTTCTATCCTTCCACTCTCTCACCGACGGTGAGGACACGAGTTACGGTTATCGATTGTGCTACTTCCGGAACAGATATCGCTAGAGACAGAGGCAGAGGCCGACGAAGAGTATGTGCTGCAGCTAGACCACACTCAGAGCAGCGAGTTTCCATTAGTCAAGTCCCAGGTGTCATGGCGGCACAATTGGTTGTTCCAGTTCAGTCCATGGTCAGAGCAGCAGCATCCGAGGGAGAGTAACTTAGATTTGCAAGGTTCAAGAAAATGTGACCCTCCTACATTCAGCGGTTCGGCTTAAGAGAGCACAATGGGTTTCATAGAGGAGTGCCATCGCATTATCATCACTATGGGTATTGTTGAGATGAGTGGGGTTGCTATTACTACGTTCCAGGTTAAGGGAGTGGCTTATCAGTAGTGGCAGGCATATGAGTTGGGTAGCCGGCCGATGCAGCTTCACTTACATGGATTCAGTTTTCAGAGATGTTTTGAGAGAGTTTGTACCTCAGTCACTTCGGGATGCATGGCGCACGGAGTTGAGCAGCCGCGTCAGGGCACCGTGTCAGTATTACATTTTGCCGTCAGATTCAACGATTTGGCCAGACATGCACCTGCCTTGGTCACTACAGTTAGAGAGCGAGTCCGTGGATTCATTGAGGGGCTCAACCATGATATTCGGTTCAGCATGGATCGGGAGTTGGAGTCAGATATTTTGTTTCAGCAGGTAATAGGGATCGCTCGCCGGTTAGAGAGCATGTGGGACCGGGAACGAGAGGACAGACGAGATCAGGAAAGAGAGGGTACAGGGAGGCGAGGAGGCCTCGTGGACAGGAGAGATCTGCTGGCCCTTATTTTGGAGGTAGGGTGCGACATGGTGGAGGTTTCGTGGGTCAGCTAGTTCAGTTGCGCTTCAGGCTTCACACAGTGATTCAGGTGTTCATGGGTCTCAAAGAAACCGTACCTCACAGTTCCCATAGCCACGTCAGTAGAGGGGTTACTTTGAGTGTGGAGATACTAGCCACATGGTGAGAGATTTCCCCAGATTTCGGGCAGATGTGTCATAGCAAGGTATTCAGGTGAGTAGAGGGCGCCCAAGAGGGGGGAGGCCCGGCCCATTGATGTGTTTCATATAGTAGGCTTAAGGCTGTTGCTCCAGATGATGTCATTTAGGTATGATTTTTGATTTGTTATAGAGGAGCACCATCAGTAGTTCATTACAGTTCTGCTTATCGGGGTGAGTTCCCCGATTTGCTGCTCCATTTATGGGTGCATTTCATGATTTGCACTCTGTTTATGTGTAACCCTGTTGGAAGGTTCTATGAGTGATAGCCGTGTCTATCATTTGTTTTTATTCATTATCGAGAGTTATGAGACTAGTAGTAAATTCCAATTGTCCATTTCGGTAGGCTTGATGTGATTTTTGAGTATTTTTGGCTACGAGCTATGATTTTTATGCTCCACTGGTATGGGAGCCAGTATTTGTTGTAATTTGTGACGGAAATTGGTCTAGTGAAAGTTTCCAGCTGGTTTGATATATATCCTATTTGTGATTCAGAGTTGAGGGTAAGACCCTCGTGATTTCATATGATTTGATGTGTTTGAATCGGGTTGTGTACCGCGGTGGAAGTAATACCAGTATGGGATCCTTGTGAATTGTTCATATGCTTTAATTCTTTTCTTATTTTTACTTTGTAGGTTGGTACTGATAGAGAGTTGTGCCCGTCGAGCTTGTTTGATAGTTCTCCTATGTGATTCTCCTGTCATATTCAGTCATTTTCGTTCTGTGTTTCTTGAATTTTAGCTTGTGGGGTATGTGTCCAGTGGTGTTGGTTGTGGCTTGTTGATTTGGGTGTTTGGTTATGAGGTCTTCGTGTTCTTGCATCATCGTCAGTGTTGTGGAGGTTTGAAACAGGCTCTTATTGAATATGAGGCTTATGGCCGGTGCTGGATTTGATTCGGGCAGATATTGTTATCAGAAATGTTATTGTGGGCCTATGTGTGATGTGTCATGTTGTGTGGTTGTACTCTATGGGTGTTGGCACGAGTTGATGCAGTTGGTCAAGACTGGTACCGGATATGAATTTAGAATCAGGTCTCTTGGAAATGAATGGAAGGTGAGAATTTTGGCTCTAAGACTTATTGGTATTGGTAGAAAAGGCTACATTTCAGTTGAGATGGTGTCGTCAGGTTTATGTGGATTGGGGTGATGTGGGATCACCCGCGGGTGTATGTTGGAAGTGTGCATTCAGTGATTTGAAAACTTCGAGGCGAATCTTAGCACGTTCGAGGACGAACATTTGTTTTAAGAAGGGGAGGATGTATCGACCCGGCCGGTCATTTTGAGAATTTAAGCTTCGTTTTGAAAGTCTTGAACAACTTCATATTATGTGTATCGACTTGCGTGCATGGTTGAATTGAGCTAACGGATGATTCAGAGTCAAATTGGAAGAAGGAATCTAGTTTCGGATGTTTAAACGGTGAGAATTTGACCGGAACTGAACTTTTGAGTAAACGGCCCCGGAATGAATTTTTAATGATTCCAACAGCTTTGAATGGTGATTTTGGACTTAGGCGCACATCCGGATTCATATTTGGAGGTCCGTAGGGTAATTTGAGGCATTTAGGCGAAAGTTGGAAAAGTTGAAGTTTGGAAAACAGAGAAGTTTGACCCATAGTTGACTTTTGGGATATCGGGGTCAGAATGTGATTACGAGAGTGGGAACAGATCCATTATGTTATTTTGGACTTGTCTGCAAAAGTTGGCATCATTCCGAGTTGATTTGATAGGTTTCGGCCCGAGTTTTAGAAGTTGGAAGATTTGAAAGTTTCTAAGTTCGGTTCATGGTGTGATTCGTCGTTTCGGAGTTGTTTGATGCGATTTGAGACCTCCAGCGAGTCCGAGTTAAGTTATATGACTTCTTTGTGTGTTTAGACGGGGTCCCGGGGGCCTCGGGTGTGCTTCGGGTGGGCTACGGGTCATTTTTCCCATTTTGGAACTCCTATTTTTTTCCTGCTTCTGGTATCCTCGCATTTGCGAGGTTTTGGTCGCAATTGTGAGGTATTCATCGCAATTGCGAACCTGAGCTGCTCAGGACTGGGTTGCATTTGCGAAGAAAAATCCCGCATTTGCGAAGCCCTCAGAATTTGCATTTGCGAACTCCCTGTCGCATTTGCGATGAGGACAATACTATTCCAGCCTTCACATTTGCGAAGCTTCCTTCGCATTTGCGAACCCAGTGTCGCAAATGCGACATCTGCATCCTGCTAAAAGCTGGGTATTCTGAGTTTTGCTTCATTTTTTCATATTTTTGAACCCTAACTCAAAGAGTGGGCGATTTTGAGAGAAGATTTTCATGCCAAATCATTGGGTAAGTGTCTCTAATCAATTTCCAACTATATTTTGTGATCATATCTTAGATTTAACATCAAATTCATGAAAATCTAAAGGAATGTTTGGGGAAAATTGTGAAATCTTTCAAAAATGTAAAATGATGATTTGAAGGACCAAATGGTATTGGAATTTGATAATTTTTTTATTGTTGAACTCATATGGGAATGGGTAATCGGATTTTGTAAAATTTGTCGGGTTCCGAGGTGCGGGTTCAGGGGTCGACTTTTGGACCGATTTTTAGATTTTGTTAAAGATTGAAACTGTAGGATCCGGAATAGTTTCTTATATGTTTTATTTGTGCTTTGAAGTTAATTTGGTTAGATTTAAGCCGTCCGGAGATCTTTTCACCCGAGAAGTGCATTTTAGAGTATCGGTGTGTCGTCTTTGAGGTAAGTATCTTGCCTAACCTTGTGTGGGGGACTTTCCCTTAGGATTTGAGTCTTCGATGTTGATTATAGTTCGTGTACGCGAGGTGACGAGTGCGTGTTCGGACTTATTTATGGAAGTTGGCCTTTTAGGGTTCTTAGGTCTTTATATTCACTGTGTATGAATGTGTTCTTGACCTGACTGATTTCCTATTTACTAGTTTCACCTCTACATACTTAATTGGAACTAATTGCTTCGTGATTCACTCTTATCGCCTAATTGACTCCTATTTGATTAAATTGAAGAATTTCGCATCTCCTATTGTTATGCTATCTTTTTCATAGCTGTTGTCTTATTTGAGAATCATCATTTTCCTTCCTAAAAATTATTTAGTCTTAAGTGGAGCTAAGATCATCTTTCCTTAATTGAATTGTCGAATATCCTCGAAATTTGTCCAATCTTAAAAGAAGTTAGATAACCTATGTCCTTGTTGACTTGCCCTTATTTGGGACTATTTGACTCGTGTTGATCTCCTTGTTATTGACTTGTATATTGTGGGATCGTCGCTATATATTAGTTTTCCCATTGTTGAACCGTTCCCTTTATGCCAGCATTCTTTTCTGTGGTTATTCCTTGTGAACTGGTTCTGCCGTTTCCTTGCGATTTACAATCCTTAAGTTTATTTGCTTGTCTTACCTTGTATTATTGTCATTGTTGTTGTTTTATGTATTGTGGTGATGTACGAGCTTCCTGTTGTGTTGTGACTTTTGTTTCTGTTGGTTGCGCTGCATGTTTACTTTGGGAATACGGATCGGTATTCCGGGAGATCCCCCCTGCATATTTACTTTTGAGACTACGGGACTGCACCCGGGAGATTCCCCTGCACACATATATTGACTTGGACTGTAGTGCGGGATACCGAGAGATCCCCAGCACACATATTGAGGATACTAAAAGATCCTCGGGATACCGAGAGATCCCCAGCATATATTGAGGATACTAAGAGATCATCGGGATACCGAGAGATCCCCAGCATATATTGAGGATACTAAGAGATCCTCGGGATACCGAGAGATCCCCTGCATATATTGAGGATACTAAGAGATCCTCGGGATACCGAGAGATCCCCGGCACACATATTGAGGATACTAAGAGATCCTCAGGATACTGAGATATCCCTAGCATATATTGAGGATACTAAGAGATCCTCGGGATACCGAGAGATCCCCAACACATATATTAAGGATACTAAGAGATCCTCGGGATACCAAGAGCTCCCCAGCACATGTATTGAGGATACTAAGAGATCTCTGGGATACTGAGAGATCCCCGAGTATTTACGTTTGGGACTACGGGACGATATCCTGGGAGATCACCTATTAATAATCTGTGCGTTCTGAGCTGATGTTTCATTGATCCTTTCTCTATGTAAACATTATAGGTGTTGTCCGTTCTATTCCTTATACTTACTAGTTGGTATGAACTATGTTAGGACACTTGCACAAGCATACACATGGTTAATCACCCCTTACCGGGTAGGAGGCTCTTTGAGATTTTTGAGTATAGACGCAAACCCTTGTTCCTTGCTTTCCATGTGAGAATGACTCTTTTGGCCACGTGAGTTGTCAGTATGATTAGGAGGTGTGATAAGGGCACAGGATGCCAAGTGTTAGGGTTCAGGTATTGAGACCCATATTGTATGATTATGAGATGAGGTGTCACAGAGTGACTCATATGCGAAGGTTATCTATTTGAAAAGATTATATTCGAAAAGCATTTAGTTTGAAGGAAATCTTTTTTAAAAGAACATTTATTTGAATGAAGTATATTTCGAAACTTTTTTTTATCGCTTAAAGGTTTGACTATTTGATTGACGCTTGTTGGTTAAGACTCAAGGTGAAAACTATCGGAGTTGTTGAGTTATGACTTGTCTTTATTGTATTTGTGATTCCAGCTTTGGGTTGTATTCTCGCTTACCTTTCCGTGTTTTCCCTTATGGTGTTCCGCTAAGTAATTGTTGTTTCTCTTTCCTTATTTTAATTACTGTATTGTTAGCCGTATCGCATAGTCCCTATATAAATATCATGTTCTGTATATTAGACCAGTAGGTGTCTTGACTGTTCCTCGTTGCTACTCCACCGAGGTTAATCTTGATACTTACTGGGCACCGCTGTGGTGTTCTCATACTACACTTCTGCACATTTTTTTGTGCAGATCCAGGTATTGTTCGCTAGTAGCTGTGCGGATTCTTGCCGAGGAGACTCAAGGTAGCCCTGCTGCTGCGTCCGCAAGCTTCGGAGTCACCTTCCTACTTTTTTATATTCACAATGTTGTACTTATTTCCATACGGTTGTGTTTAGAAGTTGTAGCGAAACTCCATAGAGCTTATGACATGTACTACCGGGTTTTGGGAATTATAAATTTTGTAGAGATTTCTGCTTCAAGAGTGTTAAATTTCATTTATTATTGTGGTAATTCAGCATGAGTTAGGCTTACCTAGTCCCTAAGACTAGGTGCCATCACGATACCCAAACGGCGGGAAAGTTGGGTCGTGACAACAGGCCTTGGCGATGCATCCGAGATGAGGCCGGCCCCGCCCGGAGAAAGGACCAAGCCTTCAAACCCGAAGTCCGAGAAGGACAAAAAAAAAAAGAGGGTCTCGAAACCCGAACCCTGAAGATAAGAAGACCCCCGCTCGAAAGTTGCGGAAAAGATTTGTTCAAACGGGCGCAGACTCGGCCCAAGAATCCCCGAATGATGAAGAGAATGATGATTAAGGGTCGGCGCTGGTGACTCGAACTAGGAAGCCAGTCGAGGTCGCCAAGCCTTCCGAACCGGAAACCTCATCCCGTGGTGAGGATGCCCCGAAGGAAGAAACGGGCAAGGCCCCTGAGACCCCCAATGATAATGAGAACGCCCCGAGTGAAGAGCTCGGGGCCGCTACAACGGGTCACTCCCTTTCATTGCCAACTTATTCTGAGGGGGCAATCGAGGAAGCCAACGCTATGCTTATGCCCGACCTAAATAAAGTCATCAAAGACGAGCCTTTTCAGAATTGCTACGCTGGGATCGAGGATGCCAATGACTTTAATGATGCGTCCTCCCTTTTCGAAGAGGCTCAACGTCTCCTTATCCGGGTATGTACTTACTTTTAATATTGTAATTTTTTCTTTCTTTTCTTTCGACTGATATGTCTCCATTTCATATGTAGGCCGTTGCAAAGTTTAGAGCTGAGCTGAGCCAATATGAGGCCGAGCTTGTTGATACCCAATTTTTCCTACATATTTTTAATATACAAAATACTGTCAAAATAGCATGTGCATGCATATATAAGTATGTCCAAATGTTTTACTCCCTCCGTTTCAAATTAAATGAGGTAGTTTGACTCGGCACGGAGTTCAAGGAAAAAAAGAAAGACTTTTGAAATTTGTGGTGTTAAAAGCTTAAGGGGTAAAGCTTTGTGGGGCCATGACTTTTATGTGGTTATAAAAGCTTCTCATTAAGGGTAAAATGGGTAAAATGAGTTTAAAGTTGAATTATTTCCAAATTTAGAAATGTGTCATTTATTTTGGAACAGACTAAAAAGAAAAGTACCTCATTTAATATGAAAAGGAGGGAGTACTATTTTTTTCTTAATTTTTAAAGATTTTTTAATCAATTTATTGCCCTATTTTATCCATAAAACCCAATAATTATTCCTAAAATTATCATTTTTGGTGATTCATTTATTGGATTTTCATATTTATACTAAAATGTGGCTAATATAATTTTTTCATATTTTTACAAGGTCATTTAGTATTTTTTAAGTTAAATTGTATGTAATTACAATATTAGCCTCTTTTAGGATTAATTACGTCCATATTCATAAAATTAGGTCTGGTATTTTTAAATAATTTATTATGAGTTATAAATCATTTTGGTACTTTGAATTCATTCCCAGAAATTAATTTATTATTTTATAAATTAAATAGGGGAAAATTGGCTATTCAAGTTATAGCCAAATTTGGCTTAATTGTGGCCAAAATCGGACCAATTCCCAGCCTAATTTTTATTCTTATAACCCAAGCACCCAACCCAGACCCTATACACGCCTACCCGACCCAAAAAACCCATCAGATCAGGACTATTGATAATTTGTCCTTACCATTTTTTAATTCATACGACCCCCCCCCCCCCACCCCCCTAACCGTA
>NW_017675167.1:0-13699 GCF_001879085.1 Nicotiana attenuata | reverse complement strand
CCCCCCCCCCCCCCAAACCCTAAGCCATTTTTCCAAAGGCGCCGCCTTCAGATGCTCTCATCCTCTCTCCTCTCTCAAACCTAACCCTAGACTCCGTCAACCGCCTCCTTCTCTGGCCATCTTCGGCTACCTCCTTTCAACCCCAAGCCTCCAATGGGTCTCTCATCGCCTTGCTCAACATCTCTGAGGTCCTCAAGGGTCTTGGGCCATGTCGATTTGGACCTAGGTTTTCCGATTTTGTTGTTCGAGGTTTCTCTGGTGTGATTTTGTACAAAATCACACCATATATGTTACGATTTGTGAAGTTACAACATGTTCTTTCAATTTCTATTTGGGTTTCCTTTTGGAACCCTAACTCTCTCCTGAATCTCTCAGAACGATGTTATTTTCATGCTTTAAGCATGTTTTCTTCTATGATCTGCTTATTCTCGATCTTATTCTGAAGGATCGTCTACTCTGAATCGTTTCTACGTTCTTTGAAAACTAGGGTTTCTCGGAGTTCTTTTACGCATGTTTTAACCGATTTCTTTATGATTAAAACCTTTTTCCTTGTTTATTTTGACCGATTTCATGCTCCTACTGCTTTTTAACTTGACTTTGCTAAAAGCCCTAATTTCTAAAGATTTTCTTCGCTCTGGTTATGTGTGTTAGCATGATTTCTTTACTTTGGTTCTGTGTGTTATGTGTGTTAGCCTGACTTCCTTTACCTTGGTTCTGTGTGCTAGCCTGTTTACCTGATTCTTGTTAATGTCTCGTGGTCACCATGCTTCGAATATGTTCTGCTGAATCTTAGCCTACTTATACCACCTCTGAATGATTGTGTTTGCTCATCTCTTTTTTCCTTCTGTCTATATGGCTGACTCTGTTTACTACTCTCGTTCATTCACCTCTATTTATATGTTGAAAATACAGAACCATGACTTCCCATGATTGATTCTGATTTTCCTTAATTGTTGGTAATTGAAAGTTTTTTTTTCAAAGCCCTAGAATTCTACTCGTCTGTTTAAATCAACTGATTTCATTACCTTATCTGCTATAGTACCTTGTTTTTACCGGGCCTTTCCTTAATTGGGTTTTTTCTGAATTCGGTCCTAATTGACTACTCTATGCCTACTGAACCTTGACTCCTTCCTTATTTAATCATGCACTGATTTTTTTCTTCTTGCCTTATATGGTACTGAATCTTTCCGTTTGATCTTGATTCCCTTAACTTGAGGGAGTACTTCCTTGATTCTCTAATTGATTGATTCTGAGTTCTTTAATTAATAGACTACTATGATTTTTACCTTATTTCACTACCTACTTTCAACTATAAATACCCTAAGTCTTTCACAAACAAAGACGAACACTTTTAATTCTAAACTCACACTTACACTCAAAACACTCCCTCTTGCTTTACTACTGGTACTGTGGCCTGTTTAGCTGGTTGAAAGCCAAAGTTATATTTCAAAGTCCTGCTACCTTTCTTTACTACATTTTGCTTCTTTGAACTGGTATGTTCTAATTAACTTTTTAACATCAACAACAACATGGTTACTTAATGTTCTTGCATTCTTGTCTGCCTACTGCCTGTATCTATTTCACTACCTTTATTTAGCATGTTGTAATTTCTTTTCTCCTGTTCTGAATCAATGCATTATGAATCCTGAATCCCTACCCCAATGTGTTTGATATTTATGGTTTGTTTGGGGCATGACAACATCGAATATTGCTGAACATGACTCAAACTTGATCCTCCTAGGATCATAACCTCTATGTCACCCTTATATGTTGTATGCTCTGGTTGATTTACAAGCATGGCAGCACTCCCTATTGCCGTGCATGCCCAGAATTAACTCATGCCTAAGTATATAGGCTCATTGCAATGGATTCCCAATCCCCTGCCCCTTGGTGTGAAATTATCAATTCTTTGAAGTGTTAAAAGTTGTCTCCCATCACCCTTTCCCTCTCCTTTATTCCCTCAGCTCTTAGAACTCAGTTTCTGCACTCTTCACTCTCCTCTTAGATTTAAGATCTGCCCCCTCATGTGAGCCTTGCCTCGGGACCCATGAGCTCCCTCTGAACTTGGACACATGAGGGCTGGCATTTCCATACTGCACTTGTCCCTATTCTGGTGATATAATTTGGGTGTGAGCACTGCCCGGGGTCCTATTGAGGCTCTTAGGGAACTCTGACACACTCAAGTTTGAGAAAGGCTTTGAGGCAATGGCATCTTAAGGCAGTTATTACATAGCTCAGGGAGGAACCAAGAATCGGGCCTCCTCTAGTTGTATTTTTAAGTATTTTGATGTAATTTAATATTCCTGGTTTGTAATAATTTGTAATAAACGATTGGGGCTGGCTAGTGAAAAGGGTTGGGTATTTATGTATGTCAAGGATAGAAACCATGCCTATAGGATATTTTAAAATTTCTGCATATTCAAACTGCATTTAGAAACCATGCATATAGGGTATTTTAATTCTGCACCTTAGAAATCATGCCTATAAAGATTTATTCTGCATGTTTAACTTCACATCTAGATAACCTGCCTATAGGGATTATCTAAAATTCTGCACGTTTAGATATCATGGTTTAGGGCCCAAGTGGTTATAATCCAGTAACGTGTTAAAATTAGTAACGAATAGAAATCATGCCTATAGGGACTCTTAAATAAATCTGATTCGCTTCATTCACAGTCAATGTTAGATATCATGCTCCTAGGGATTAAAATCAGTAATAGTAGATACTATCACCTGCAGAATCTGTAACCAATCTAATTTAATTTTGTCCATTCTTAACCTCTTTTCAATAATCTAATTCCCTTGCCTAACGAGGTCTAGCAAGCATGCCTATAGGATTTCGAACATTTCATTTTGAGTTTTATTATTCCATCATTCTGAATTAAGTAGATACTATGCCTATAGGACCTCGCTTGAACACTTAGGCAAACCTTCGGCAGTATAAATAAAACTGAACTCGCCTCTGTTATTTGTTACAATCAGCAGGTAGGCCCGATTCTGTTTCCTAACTGAGTCGTGTAATAAGCGAGGCCTGCTGCAATACAACAATCTCCTCTTCCCTCAAGTATATTTTTTTTAGAATCAGACCTCATTCATTTGTTTAAGTCGTGCTATTGCATTGTTTTGTTTGGAGGAGGTATACTTGAGCCTTATGTGTTATGTGTTTCCCCTTTAATGTGCAGTCTTTATATGTTTTGTATGTCGCCTTAGAATTTTTACCTTTGAAACTTCAAATAAACCTAATATCCCTCCCTTTATGATTAGTAGTCCTAAGTGCCTCCGGGACTGATAGGAATGGGATGGGTAATAGCATGCAATAAGTAATCGAGACCAATCCGCGTTTTAATACCTTAACGGGGTGGGAAGGGTAGATATGGATATGATGACCGGTGTGTTAATACCACGTGTAGCCCCTCTATTGAGGAGTGATTACCGGGTATTGCATTGATGTGATCCATATTGAATACAAACCTAGGACCCCCTTTCTTTACTTCCCTTTTCCTTTAAAAAGCATTGCAATTCCTGTTTAAAATCCGCTCTTTTAATTGCTCTTTCAAACTTTGTTTACTTTCCAAACCATTGTGTATTGAAATCCCCTCTTATTTGAGCCTTATCTGCTTATATGTTAATAGCACCTCAAGTTCACAATAACTGTCTGGCCGGGAACCACACTAGTGGATCCTGAGGGGTGCCTAACACCTTCCCCTCGGGAAAATTTCAAGCCCATACCCGATCTCTGGTTATTGAATCTTTATTGGTGTCCTAATGCACCTTAATCATTAGGTGGCGACTCTTCTAATGCAAACCCAATTCCTAAAAGGAACGAGTTGTCCCTCCAAATGTCATAAACCCGATTTCCCGAGAAAAGGGGGTGCGCCAGCATGGCGACTCTGCTGGGGATTTTAGGCTTTTTACCATTTCAGACTGTTATTGTGAATTTATATCTCTTTATGTGCAATTACTTGTTTAATTCCTTTAAGCATTCAATTCCTTTTTTCCATTGCAAAACTGACTTGTCTTTTTTTTTTTTGTTTTCTTTCCTTTACTACTACTTTAAATTATGAAACCATTGTATTCACTGCTTTCTTAACATGCAAATACGTGACAACATGCTGCATAATCACGCTCAATATCATATCCCACTCGTGCCAAACAAATCCCATAGCAACGCTTATAATGAGTGGTTGCGCTCTTACGATATTATCACCCCCTAAATCCGGAGAAGGCATATTTGCGGTAAAACCAGTCGATCAATGGTGTAGTCGACGCTTCCGTGCATTTCCCCTTGAGTTGTCCGCTCAAGGGTACCAGTCTAAAACCCCATAGAAACCTTACTCTGTTTAACTGTGCATGCATCATGGTCAAACCTAGCCGAGTCGGTTATGTTGTCTGCATAATGACTCTTTAAGATGGCCTTGTCCAAAGTCCACTGGGTTTCCCTAAAACCCAAACGGACATCGTCACGTTCTGTGCATTTATTTGGAGAGCTAAATGCTTTTATGCCAATTGTTGAATTTAAATAGTCGAGTACGGTGGGGGTAAGGCCTAACCTTATTTGTCTTGCAGAAATATGAGGCACGAAGTCCCCAGATTTGGCATGGTCACCAACATCCACCCAAAACCGCTACGTTGGTGGAAAGATCTTCACTCTAGTGATCAGACTCTTGTCCAGAAATATTTGGGAAACCTACCTTCTCTCCTGGAAATCCAACCCAACAACAAGATCATAGAAGCTGCTACTTTGTTTTGGGATTGTGAGAGGTCTGTATTCCGCTTTGGGGACATTGAAATCTTACTAGAAGAAATAGGAGGATTGGCCGGTATACCCTGGGAAACTCCGGATTTGTTAATGCCTGAGAACTGCAAGGGCAGGAGTTTTCTCAAAATGATGGGTCTGAAGAAGAATCCAGAATTGACATGCCTAAAGGAATCCTATATCCCCTTTGACTATTTGTATGAGAGGTACGGTCACAGCAAATCCTACCGTACCTATCCTGACGAGTTTGCCATCACATCATTAGGGCATATTCACCCAAGGGTCTTTGTATTCATGTTTTGTTTCCTGGGGCTGATTGTGTTTCCAATGAAGAAAGCAAGAATCCACACCAGATTGGCCATGGTAACTAAGACCTTAATGGAAGGAATTGGCGGGCAACTTTCAGCATTGTGCCCATGATCATTGCGGAAATATACCGAGCCCTAGAGAAGTGTCAATGGGGAGCCAGTCACATCGAAGGCTGCAATTTGCTACTTCAACTTTGGCTCATGGAGAATCTACAAAAGGGTGAATACCGCCAAGAGATTCAGCGAAGGGACTGGGACGATCACATCGCTTTCCATCACCCAAAGCGAATGAATTATATCCCTGATATGTTTGCTCAGCCAGAGGATGCCAAAGGATGGTTCGAACTGTTTGATAATTTGACCGAGGAGCAAGTACAATGGATGTTCGAGTGGTTTTCGACCGAGGAATTCATCGCCCGATCCAGAGACGCGCCTTTTCTGATATTGATCGGCCTGAGAGGAACGTACCCTTACGTCCCTCTCCGGGTTATGAGGCAAGCGGGTAGGAAGCAGGTTGTACCCAGGGTTGACAAGATGAGTCACTTCTGGGCTGACTTCCAGGATGATGATAGTCCTTACAAGTGCCAAGCTCAGCATATGTGGCACTGCAAGATCCTCATGGGGAGGGATACCATCGAGCCAGATAGATACCACGCTGGTTGTGCTCCCTACTATTCAGGCTGGTTGGAGGATAAGCATGATGGCCTGGGCCAGCCTGGGTTTGTTCGAGGTCACAGGATCATAGATGAAAAAGCCGAGGCACAGGTCAAATACAACCAACTGCGCAAGAGGATCCGGGAGTGCAAAAGCGAGCACCGTGAGATACAAGAAGCCAGTCAAAAGTTGATTGAGGAATGGAAGGACATGGTTGTCAGTGCCAACAAGCGACTGGGACACTTGGAGCGAGGCATAGTGGAGTTGGAGAAGAAATTTCTCAAGAGGGTCGAAGACTGCCAAAATACTGAAGGAAACGAAGGCGGGCATCTAGCCAGAGCCTACCTATTGGTGGGACTTCGCAAGCTAGGGAAGCTGTTCGACGGAGCCAGGGATGCCGAATCTGGGGAAGGTCCTTTTGGGACCAAATAGATAGGAGTTTTCTTTTTTTTATGAAATGTAATAAGGCCAATGGCCACTAGCGACTTTTATTTCCTGTTATTTAGTGTCGATTTGCGATTCGTCTACTTTTTATCAATAAAATGAGGCATTTAACATTCTAAGTTCTCCAAATCAATTTGTCGTTAGGCCTACCTCGGGCACAAAGAGGTCCCCAAATTAGGACACGGTTTACATTCTGCACTATGTGTTTAAATATCGCAACGCTTTTTATATACTCACTAACTTGTTACCTTTTTTGTTTTTACTTTTTGTTTATTATTTCCCCTCCCCAAAGGTTAGTTCATGCACTCTGGCAACATCATTTTATTCCACGAGATCCAGGGGCCCTCCACCCACTCCTCCTCTTAGTCCTGTCAAAAACAAGAACAAGGGGAAGATGGAAGATTTGAACAACGCCAGAAAGGAGAACTCAACTGAACGGGTAGAGGTCACTCATGGTCATGTTACTCAGGTTTCCAAAGAAAATGCATCCCAACTCGAACAAAAGCTGCTGAAATTCCAAGAAGAACTTGATCAGGTTCGGAATTTGGCGAATCTGTCATTTTCCATCACTACTCCAGATATCAATTTCCCAAATGCTCAGAACCCTACACCTCCACAGAACATCCCAAAGCAACAGAACCATCCCGATCCCCACCACCACTACAACACCTGCCATACCTCAAATAACACCCCGTTGCTCATCCCAGAACTCCAGAACTCCATAAATGACCACTGCCACACCCACCATAATACCCCCATCTACGTGGAGACTAGGCCACACTCCACCTAACCCATCTCAAGCACACCCGAGTCAGATGATAAAGACTTGCTCATCAGAAACCTGGCCGAAGAACTTAAGAAATTGACTAGCCGATTTCAAGGCGTTGAAGGAAGCAATGGAATTGAAGGGCTGAACTACGAAGATCTTTGCATACAGCCCGATGTCGAACTGCCCGAGGGGTACAAACCTCCTAAGTTCGAGATGTTTGATGGTACAGGGGATCCAAGGGTCCATTTGAGAACGTACTGTGACAAGCTGGTTTGAGTAGGAAAAGACGAGAAAATCCGCATGAAGCTTTTCATGAGGAGCTTGAAAGGAGATGCTTTGTCCTGGTAAATTAGCCAAGATCCAAAGAAGTGGTCGAACTAGGTAAGCATGGTGTCCGACTTTATGGACAGGTTCAGGTTCAACATGGAGAATGCACCGGATGTGTTCTATATTCAATATCTAAAGAAGAAGCCCACAGAAACATTTCGCGAGTATGCTACTCACTGGAGGTCCGAAGCTGCTAAGGTTAGACCTGCCTTAGAGGAAGAATAAAGGAACAAATTCTTTGTCCGGGCTCAAGACCCACAGTATTATGAAAGGCTGATGATGATCGAGGGCCACACGTGTTCTGACATTATCAAGCTAGGAGAAAGGATCGAAGAGGGCATCAAAAGCGGTATGGTTACGAACTTCGAGGCCTTGAAAGCTACAAATAAGGCCTTACAGTCAGGAGGTGTGTCCAAGAAAAGGGACGTAAGAGCCGTAATGGTGGCACAGAGAACCAAATCTCCCTTCAAATACCAAAGCTACCCAATGCCTCCACTCACATATCATCCTACTCCAAACTACCAAGCACCATCACCCTCTTACCAAACTTCACCACCGACTTATCAATCACCTCCACCACCCATATATCAGCCTACTTCAACTAATATTCCCAACCCGCACATGTTTACCAAGCCTACAGTACTCAACCAGCCCACTATCAATCCCCTCTTGCACGCCAAAACCTCCCTAGACCTCGACCAAACTTTGACCGAAGGCCTCCAAAACAATATACGGCTATCGCTGAACCTATTGACCAGTTGTACGAAAGACTCAAAGTTGCTGGTTATGTCACCCCTATCCCTGCTGCAACTCCTGAGAACCCTTCTCAGTGGGTTAATCCAAACAAATCCTGTGCCTACCATTCCGGTATGAAAGGACACACAATTGACGAATGTCGTTCTCTGAAAGACAAGATCCAGACTTTAATTGATAACAAGATTATTGTGGCAAAGGAACCTGCTCCAAATGTCCGCAATAATCCTCTACCAGACCACAAGGGTGGAGGCGTTCACATGATCGAAATAGAGGATGATTGGGATCCCGAGGGATCGATCGGTTTGATCACAGAAGGTGACTACCCAAAGAAACCAATAGTCACTCTTAATTCGATTGTGGTCCAGATTCAACCCTCTGGGGACGCCGAGGTAAATATGTCCGTGCCACTTGAGTTTGAAGCAACGTCCTCTACAAAGACACCAGTGCCAATTGAGGTCGAATTCGTGTCTCCAGTGAATGCACCTACACCATTCGAAGTTGCAGTTTTACCACCCAAGGTACATGCTCCATTCGGAGTAAAGATAGCCACGCTGATCCCAGTGGCGATGTCAACCATGACGCCATTCCATACAAAGGCTATCCCATGGGACTATACAGCCGAAGCAAGAAGGAAAGGCAAAGTTAGGTTCGGAGAGGCTATTGCGGCACAGGGTATGACGAGAACTGGTAGAGTTTATACCCCGGAACATCTGGTTGAGTCGAGCAAGCAGGCCTCTAACTGGCCGCCCATCATCGAGACCGGGCCGGATGATCTCTGGAGAAAGATACACGCCAAGGAATACTCGGTCATCGACCAG
This sequence comes from Nicotiana attenuata, assembly GCF_001879085.1. Taxonomy (NCBI): domain Eukaryota; kingdom Viridiplantae; phylum Streptophyta; class Magnoliopsida; order Solanales; family Solanaceae; genus Nicotiana; species Nicotiana attenuata. The sequence goes on along the minus strand of NW_017675167.1, from coordinate 4,867 downwards.
CTGAACAAAACATCGGCACAAATTTCCATCCTTGCTTTGCTACAAAATTCCGAGGCACACAAGAATGCCCTGTTGAGGGTATTGAGTGAAGCATATGTGCCAAGCAACATCACCAGCGGAGAAATGGCTAACATGGTAGGACAAGTATTGGAAAGTCACAAGATCACTTTTCATGAAGATGAGCTGCCACCTGAAGGGTTGGGTCACAACAAGGCATTACACATCACCGTGCAATGCGAAGACTATTTTATCACCAGAATCCTGATCGATGGAGGGTCCAGCCTCAACATTTGTCCGCTGGTAACACTCAGGACGTTGGGTAAGGGACTGCACGAGATAAAGGACGGAGCCATCAATGTGAAAGCTTTCGACGGCTCCCAAAGGTCCACCATAGGGGAGATTAGTCTGTGTTTGCAAATGGGGCCTACTTGGTTCGATGTTGATTTTCAATTGATAGACGTGCCGGCATCTTACAATCTGCTGTTGGGACGACCATAGATTCATGCTGCTGGGGCCGTAGCGTCAACACTACATCAGGCGGTAATGTTTGAGTGGAGTCACCAGGAGGTGATCATTCATGGCGACAGTAGCAATCCTATATACAGTCGCCAGACCATTACGGCAATCGGAGGCAGAAGAAAGTTAGGTGGGGAGACCTATCACCACATCGAGCGAGTCAATGTTGTTGACAAAGATAAATGGTGGGACAACAAGATTGAGAGTATATTGAACTGGAGTGGGTACGAACCTGGCAAGGGGCTTGGCAAGAACCTCCAAGGAATCACTAAGCCTATAAAACTCAAGAAACATGGCACCGCTTTCGGTCTGGGATATGAGTATACCTGGGAAGAATTCAACTATTGGTCGCCACCATGGTGCGGTCCCTACTACCCAGTGGAACAACCAATACCGCCTTTGGAGCAGACTTTCCAACAGGCCGACATTGTTTATGGTACAGACGAGGAGGAGGCACTTGCTGCAGTGAAGAACTTGTTCTTAGAAGACGATAACATGGATTGCTGTGTTGTGTTCGAGGAGGAGGGGGAGGAAGGTCCTTCCATACAAGCCGTAAGTAGAGGAGCATACCTCAAAAACTGGACCATCAGAACCACCAGAGCCCGGCGAGTCTCGGGTAGCAAGGCTGAACAAGCATCATGCACTATCTTTTATTTTACTAGTTAATTTTCCCTTTCGCATTTTTTGATTTCCGCAATAAGATCTTCAATGTTCAAAACAGTTATGGAATTTATCAAAGCATTTCGATTTTTCTTATAAATCAACACTCTTATTATTTTCTCTCATTACTTTACCTATACAACATTACTATTACTTATCTTGATGAACCAATGACTGTGACATGCAATGAGACAACGCAACAAACGGACATTGATTCAGAGGAAGATGACATACCGGAGGAGATTGTTAAAGAAGTTGAGAATTTTGAAAACAAACCGAAGTCCAACCTGGACGAGACTGAGATTGTTAACCTGGGAGATGCAGAAAACGTCAAAGAAACACGAATCAGCGTCCACTTATCGCCATCAGAAAAGAAGGAATACACAGAATTTCTAAAGGAATATGAGGACATATTCGCCTGGTCGTACGATGACATGACTGGTCTGAGTACATCTATTGTGGCTCACAAACTGCCAACCGATCCAACATGTCCGCCGGTAAAGCAAAAGCTCAGAAAGTTCAAGCCTGATATGAGTTTGAAAATCAAGGAAGAAGTCACCAAGCAGGTCAAAGCCAAGGTTCTCAGGGTAGTAGAATACCCGACATGGTTAGCCAACATTGTGCCAGTACCAAAGAAGGACGGGAAGGTCAGAGTCTGTGTCGACTACCGGGATCTCAACCGGGCCAGTCCGAAAGACGACTTCCCTTTACCAAACATACACATCCTGATCGACAATTGCGCCAAGCATGAGTTGCAATCATTTGTGGATTGTTTCGCTGGTTATCATCAGATCTGGATGGATGAAGAAGATGCTGAGAAAACGGCTTTCATTACGCCGTGGGGAATGTACTGCTACAAGATGATGCCGTTTGGCCTTAAGAATGCAGGGGCCACCTACATGAGGGCCATGACTACCATTTTTCATGATATGATACACAAGGAGATTGAGGTGTACGTAGATGACGTTATCATCAAGTCCAAGAAGGCCACTAATCACATGGAAGATTTGAGGAAGTTTTTCAATAGATTGCGAAGGTACAACCTGAAACTGAATCCCGCGAAGTGTGCATTTGGGGTTCCTACTGGAAAATTACTTGGGTTTATTGTGAGTCGCCGAGGAGTAGAACTAGATCCATCAAAAGTCAAAGCTATTCAAGAATTGCCACCGCCAAAGAACAAGAAGGATGTGATGAGTTTCTTGGGAAGGCTTAACTACATCAGCCGGTTCATAGCACAGTCTACAGTTATCTGTGAGCCAATCTTTAAGATGTTAAAGAAGGACGCCGCTACCAAATGGACCGATGACTGTCAAAAGGCCTTCTAGAGAATCAAGGAGTACTTGTCAACGCCACCAGTCTTGGTCCAGCCCGAGCCAGGTAGACCCTTATTACTCTACCTTGCGGTATTGGACGGAGCTTTCGGTTGCGTTCTGGGGCAACATGATGAAACAGGAAGAAAGGAACAGGCCATTTACTATCTCAGCAGGAAATTCACTCCGTACGAGGCCCGGTATTCTCTTTTGGAGCGCACCTGTTGTGCTTTGACTTGGGTCGCTCAGAAGCTAAGGCATTACTTCTGTGCCTATACTACGTATCTCATATCAAGGATGGATCCTTTAAAGTACATCTTCCAGAAGCCTATGCCCACCAGCAAACTAGCCAAGTGGCAAATCCTGTTGAGTGAATTCGACATTGTCTACGTAACTCAGAAGGCAATCAAGGGACAGGCACTAGCAGATCACCTTGCGGAAAATCCCTTAGATGGAGAATATGAACCCTTGAAAACGTATTTTCCTGACGAAGAGGTATCATTCATAGGAGAAGATATTGCAGAGTCCTATGATGGTTGGAGAATGTTTTTCGATGGAGCAGCAAATTTCAAAGGAGTTGGCATAGGATCCGTCCTGGTATCAGAAACCGGTCAGCATTATCCGGTGTCCGCCAAGCTCAGGTTCCCGTGCACCAACAACATGGCCGAATACGAAGCCTGCATCCTAGGGCTCAAGATGGCCATTGACATGAACGTGCAAGAGTTGCTAGTAATTGGAGATTCAGACTTGCTTATACATCAGGTACGAGAAGAATGGGCAACCAAGAACTCCAAGATACTCCTGTATCTGCATCATGAACAGGAATTGAGAAAGAGGTTCACAAAGACAGAGTTCCGACATGTTCCCAGAATCCAGAATGAGTTCGCCGATGCATTAGCTACCCTATCATCTATGATACAACATCCGGATAAGAATTTCATTGATCCCATTCCGGTGAAAATTCATAATCAGCCAGCTTATTATGCCCATGTTGAAGAGGAAGTGGACGGAAAGCCTTGGTTTCAGGATATCAAAGAATATTTGGCAAAAGGAGAGTACCCAGAGCTTGCCGGTCCTACTCAAAAACGCACACTGCGGAGGTTATCCAATAATTTCTTCCACAGTAGAGGAATCCTATATAGGAGGACTCCTGATTTGGGATTGTTAAGGTGTGTCGACGCAAAGGAAGCATCCATGCTACTAGAGGACATTCACGGTGGGACCTGCGGTCCACATATGAATGGTTTTGTCTTAGCAAAGAAGATACTCCGAGCTGGTTACTTTTGGATGACTATGGAAACAGACTGTATCCAGTATGTTCGGAAATGCCACCGTTGTCAAATACATGCAGACATGATAAAGGTACCTCCAAATGAGCTTAATGCAACGAGCTCACCATGGCCTTTCGCCGCCTGGGGAATGGATGTTATTGGACCAATCGAGCCTGCCGCTTCAAACAGGCACATGTTTATCCTAGTAGCCATCGACTATTTCACCAAATGGGTCGAAGCAGCATCTTACAGAGCAGTAACTAAGAAAGTTGTGGCAGACTTTGTCCGCGACCGCATCGTTTGTCGATTCGGGATTCCAGAGTCAATCATTACTGATAATGGTTCCAATCTCAACAGCGACTTGATGAGAGCCATGTGTGAAACCTTCAAGATCAGACACAAGAATTCTACAGCCTACAGGCCTTAGATGAATGGAGTCGTAGAAGCCGCCAACAAGAATATCAAAAAGATATTGAGGAAAATGATAGAGAAGCATAAGCAGTGGCATGAGAAGCTACCATTTGCTTTATTGGGGTATCGCACCACAGTCCGCACGTCAACAGGGGCAACCCCCTATATGCTGGTTTATGGTACTGAAGCCGTCATTCTCGCCGAAGTAGAAATTCCTTCCTTAAGGATCATACAGGAAGCTGAGCTCGACGATGCAGAATGGGTGAAGAGTCGTTACGAGTAGCTAGCTCTTATAGATGGGAAAAGAATGAACGCAGTTTGTCATGGTCAACTCTATCAGAACAGAATGTCCAGAGGCTTCAACAAGAGAGTCAAGCCCAGACAGTTCACACCATGGCAGCTGGTATTAAAGAAAATTTTTCCGTATCAAGATGAGTCCAAAGGGAAGTTCTTTCCCAACTGGCAGGGCCCATACATGGTTCACCGGGTTCTGACAAGAGGAGCCCTCATACTCGCAGAAATGGACGGAGAAGTTTGGCCGAAGCCGATTAATTCAGATGCAGTCAAGCGCTACTATGTGTGATCTTTATGTTTTCCCTTTATGATGTAAGTTGAACTACATCTGACCTGATTCCCTTTAAGAGGGGATACGTAGGCATCCCTATGGGTTCGGTCACAATTCAATAAAATTATCATTCC
>NW_017675166.1:63988-74049 GCF_001879085.1 Nicotiana attenuata | reverse complement strand
AAGTGTTCCTTGCTCGAGGCCATTTCCCATTTCTTCAAGGGCACATTTAGCCTGTCCAGAACTCCGGTCAGTATGAAGCCATATGGAGTAGCATGAGCCTTGGAGCCATTTATGACCCTGTCTAGCAATTTGACAATGAGGGCATGCCAGTTGATTTTCTTTCCTCTCTCAAGGCACTCCATAAGAACCAGGTCAATGTAGTTAGCAGTGTGCCTTCTTTCTTGTCTAGGCAATAAGCACTTGTTGACAAACTCAAACACCACCTTGTGCTCAGGCCTCATCTCACTTTTCTGCACAGCCCTGGCTTCATTCACTTCCTCAGAGTCACAGAACCTTTTGGTGATTTCAAGGGCAGTAGGGAGGGAGTCCAGGCATGGCAACCTTTGCCTAGTGTAATCATCAAACCCTTCAGAGGGTATGTCCAGAATTTCTCCCAGTTTCTCAGCATCAAACAGCACTGGGACTCCCTTCACCAAACTACTGAGTACCCCATCCTTAACAACAACATTTGCCATAAACTCAATTAGCTCATTTCTGGCCAGTCTCCCATCCATCTGAAGGACCATGTCCTTCCAACCTTGAGCAGCTAAAGAGTCAGCCAATCTCATCATCCCTGGTTCCACCAGGTCTTTCAACAATCTTCCTTTTCAAATTTTTCTTTCGCCAAAGATGGCAAACTTGTCCTGTTCCTTCTCAGATTCATCTGCTTTTTCTTCTCCACTCCACTCTTCATCATCTGAAACTTTTGTTTGTTTAGCTTTCACTGCAGATCTAGTCCTTTTGGCTAGTGAGGGTTCAGCAGACACAGGTTCAGTAGAAGACTTCTTGGAGGAAGTCTTTGGCTTTTTAGGTTTTGTTGTAGGAATCTCCACTATTGTACCCCTTTCTTGATGGACCGGTTCCATCTCCTCTTCCTCTACAACCTTAGAGGATTCTGCTACCTTTCCCTTTCCCTTCTCCATTTTCTTTTTCTTACTTTCTTCTAAGGCCTTTAGTAGATCAGCTTCACTTTGTTTTACCCTGCTTCTTGTGGCTCTACCCCTAGGCACTGAAGAGGCAGTAGGTGTTGGGGATGAGGCTTTTCTTTTCTTGGATGGCTTGGGAACATTTGGGGATTTTGGTGTGGTAGCTTAGCGTTTCTTTGGGTCATAACTTGCTCCAACCTTTTTCAGTAGGTCAGCCAAGATTTCCTCAGTAGATGAAACAGGTTCATCTCTTTGTTTGCTTAGATGAACCAACCCCTCAGCTGCTTCCCAGAACCACTTCCCCCTGACTTCATGCCACTGTCTTCTACCCTCTCTTGTGCAACCCTACATATAGCCAGAACTTCTCCCTTCCCATTTCCCCTCTCTACACCACTTGCACCCTCTCTCTCTCTTTTCCTTTCTTTTTACCTCCACTCCTACTCTACTCAGGCAACTTAACATCCCTAATGGGGCCAATAAGAACAAACCTAGTCTCTAAGTTTTCAACCATAGATGAACTTACCTTAGTGCGTGATTGTTGAATTTTCTCAGTGTCAGAAGACCCATGTCCTTCACCTTCAGTCGCAGATTGAAAGGATTAGACTCAGAACTGAGTCAGAATTTTGAGCTGGGCTTTTCTTTTACTTGGCTAGCTTTCAACCTTTCATTCAAAACCTTCCTCAGAGCCCCAGATGCTACAGTTTTTCGAGCAAGCATTTTCTGCCTTCGAAACCTAGGTTTTGGAGATACACTGGGTGGAGTAGATGAAGATGAATTTGAGGGTGATGGTGGTGGAGGAGTGCCAGGATGATCTTGTGGGTTATACATGATTGTTCGTTTCTTGAAAGAATTTGGGAATTTTGGAGAAGAGGGCAATTTGAATTGAAGAAGAATTTTTGACGGTTTTAGAATAACGAAGAAGGCTGGAGATGTGGTGTGTATTTAAAGAGAATTAGACATTAATTAAGTAACAACAGATTTTTCAGGGGTCAAATAGAAGTCTAATCAAACTGAGAGTCCAGAAATTTTAATGATCAATTTGGCTTCCCTAGATATTAGGCAAAAATTACGATTTAGAATTCTAGAGGAACGGAACCGGTTCAATGCCAACGGATAGAATTTTCTAGGAATTTGACAAGTATTGGACTTCTGCTCATGATTGAACCGTTAATCTTTCTAGTTGCGCAAAGTACAGAAAATATACCTGAGCTTTCATATGAGCCTATACTGATGAACCGGGTTCTTCATTTAGAATTCTCTTGAACATGCCTCACATAATAGAGAAAATTTTGTAAGAGATCAGTGAGTCATATAAACACATGTCACAGGAGTATACTAGTTAAAGTATGAAGCTGAGTAATAATTAATCTAGATATTTACACAAGTTCAGAATTCCTAGCCAAATTTTTTTCATTTTTCAAATTTTTTTTTCATTGTGCATTCTGAACTAGGCCTATTAGGTGATCTTAATCATCCCTAATTCCAACCTGTTCCTCTCAAAGTTTTCTCTACTTAGTGCTTTAGTGAAGATGTCAGCAATTTGTTTATCAGTAGCACAGAAATCTATGGAGATCAATCCTTTCTCATAGTTATCTCTTAAGAAGTGGTGCCTAACATCTTTGTGCTTAGTCCTCTTATGATGAACAGGGTTCTTTTTCATACTTATAGCACTAGTGTTATCACAGAATATTAGAATGCATCCCACTTCAATACCAAAATCTACCAGTTGTTGTTTGATCCATAGCAATTGAGCACAACAAGAAGCAGCAGCAATATATTCAGCTTCAGCAGTAGATAGGGCCACAAAATTTTGCTTTTTGGTAGCCTATGACACAAGGCATGAACCAAGGAAGTGTGCTATACCTGAGGTGCTTTTCCTGTCCACTAAGAACCTGCATAATCAGATCAGCATATCCTACTAGATTGAAATTGCTACCTTTAGGATACCAATGGCACAGATCAGTGGTGCCTTTCAGATATCTTAGTATCCTCTTGACAGCAGTGAGGTGAGACTCTTTTGGATTTTCCTGAAAGTGAGCACAAACCCTACACTGAAAACAATGTCAGGTCTGCTGGCAGTGAGATACAAGAGTGAACCAATCATACCCCTATAGAACTTTTGATCAACTGATGAACCAGGTTCATCAACATCTAATTTAGTGGCAGTTGCAATGGGTGTGTCTATTTCTTTAGATTCTTCCATTTTAAACTTTTTGATTAGCTCTTTTGTATACTTCTGCTGATGGATCATGGTTCCATTTGGACTTTATTTGATCTGTAAGCCTAAGAAGAAGTTAAGCTCACCCATCATGCTCATTTCAAACTCACTCCCCATTAGTTTTGCAAAGTTCTTACTTAGCTTATCAATGGTTGCCCCAAAGAATATGTCATCAACATATATTTGTACCACAAGGAGATCCTTACCTTTTTCCCTTAAGAATAAGGTACTGTCAATTTTACCTCTTTTGTAGCCATGTTCAAGCAGGAATTTGGATAGTCGTTCATACCATGCTCTTGGGGCCTGCTTGAGTCCATAGAGAGCCTTGTCTAGCTTGTACACATGCTCGGGACAGTCCTTGCTCTCAAACCCTGGAGGTTGTTTCACAAACACTTCTTCTTTCAGGTAGCCATTTAGGAAGGTACTTTTGACATCCATCTGATGAAGAGTGAATTCCATGTGTGCTGCAAAGGCTATGAGAAGTCTGATTGCCTCTAGTCTTGCAATTGGAGCAAAAGTCTCATCATAATTTATGCCCTCCCCTTGGCTGTAACCTTGGACCACCAGTCTTGCCTTGTTTCTTGTAACAGTTCCATCTTCATCAAGTTTGTTTCTAAAGACCCATTTTGTACCAATAACTGATCTATCTTTGGGCCTTGGAACTAGATGCCAAACTTGACTTCTCTCAAACTGATTGAGTTCATCTTGCATTGCATTGACCCAATCTGCATCCTGCAAAGCCTCAACAACATTTTAGGTTCAATAAGAGATAAAAATGCATCAAAAGCACATAGATTCTTTAATTGTGATCAAGTTTTAACTCCAGATGTTGGATCAGTGATAATGTTCTCAATGGGATGAGAACTTTGATACTTGTGAGGTTTTACAACCAACTGGTTTCTGCTAGATGTTTCTCCCATGTTCTGTTGGGTCATGAACAAGTTCCTTTAAGGGATTTATTTCAATTCCTCTATGATTAGTTCCCCCTGTGAGGTTGCCCTGGATGGAAGAACCTATTCCATCACCTGTTCCTTCTGTTGGTGCCACTTTGACTTGTGCTGAGGCTTCAGTCAAGTCCTTTACCAATCCAATGGCTTCATCTTCATGTTCCTGTCTCTCAGAAAGAATGTTAGTTTCATCAAATACTACATGTACACTTTCTTCTACACACAAAGTTCTTTTGTTAAACACTTTATATGCTTTGCTATGTGAAGAATATCCCAAGAATACTCCCTCATCACTTCTGGGATCAAACTTACCTAGGGAGTCTTTTCCATTATTGTGCACATAGCACTTGCAACCAAATGCCCTAAGATGGGATATGTTAGGTTTTCTCCCTTTAAGTAACTCATAGGGAGTCTTCTCTACCAAAGGTGTGGTCATGCATCTATTGATTATGTAACAAGCAGTGTTTACAGCCTCTGCCCAGAAGCTGTGAGGCAATTTACTAGAAAGCAGCATGGTTCTAGCCATATCATCAAGAGTTCTATTCTTTCTTTCAACTACTCAATTTTGTTGAGGGGTCCTAGGGGCAGAGAAATTATCATCTATTCCATTTTCATCACAGAATTCAGCAAACTTGGAATTTTCAAATTCAGTTCCATGATCAGACCTAATGGATGCAAGTTGATTTCCTAATTGTTTCTGAGTTTTTCTAACCAATGCAGCGAATATGTCAAATGCTTCATCTTTGGAGGTTAGAAATAGAACCCAGGTAAATCTAGAATAATCATCAACAAGCACCATTACATATTTCTTTCCACCTCTGCTCATGGTTCTCATTGGACCACATAGATCCATATGGACCAAATCCAACGACTTGGTTGTACTTACCATTTTCTTGCTTTTGAAAGATGATCTTACCTGCTTCCCCCTTGCACATGCCCTACAAACTTTTTCTTCCTTGAACTTGATATTAGGTAACCCTATCACCAAGTCTTTAGAGACAAATTTGTTAAGCTGATTTAGACTTGCATGACCAAGTCTTTTGTGCCACAGGAGGGGATCATTGACCAACACACTTAAACAAGTGAGTTCACTTTCTGAGAGAGTAGACAAATCTAATGTAAATATTGTTAACTCTTTTTCCCTGCAAAACAATCTTGTCAGTGGTAAGGTTAATCACAAAGCATTTGGTGGAGGTAAAAGCCACAAGGTTACCTCTGTAACACAATTGTGACACACTTATTAGGCTATTTCAAGCCATCTATCAGGTAGACATTCTCTATGGAATGAGAATCTGTCTTTCCTACCTTTTCAACCCCAATGATCTCACCTTTCTTTCCATTACCGAAGGAGACATTACCTCCTTTTAAGTTCTCAAGTGAAAGGAACTGGTCCTTTTTCCCAGTCATATGTTTTCAGCAACCACTATCCATATACCTTATTTGGCTGCATCCTTTCACTTGGACCTACAAAACAAATCAGGGGTTAGTCTTAGAAACCCAAACTAATTTGGGTCCCTTTCTATAGGCAAAAGGATGAATCAAATTCCTTCTTGCCCATCCAGGCATCTTACTTTTCTCTTGAACAAACGCTTTGTTCTTTTGACTGGCCTTTACTTTTGCATTACATTCATTTTTGTAATGGCAAGTATTGCCACAGTGTGTGCATATTTTATTCTCAGGAAGTGTGAGGTACTTGCTTTTAGGGTCCCACTTTGGTGCTTGAGTCCCATAGCCAAGTCCTCTTTTGTTGCTACTGTGATGCTCTTGCAACCAAGAGAGTGCATCAGAGGCCTTGTTCCATTTGCAAGTTCTGTCTAATTCATGTTTCACTTTTCCTAGATCTTCTTTTAGGACATTGATTAGTTCATCCTTTTTATACAGTTCATCCTTCATTTTTCCTAGGTTTTCCTCTAGAGTGAGATATGTGTGATCAGCTTTCTTCTTTCCAGTTCCTAGTTTCAATTTTAAGTTTTCAGACCTAAGTTCTAGGACACTGTTATCAAGTTCAAGAACCTGGTTCTTCAACTCAGCATTTGTGTTATCACTCTCATTAGCCCTAGATTCTAGACTTTTGCATTTTGCTTTTAGGATCACACATTCCCTAGACAGAACTCCTTCTCATTGTTAATTATCTCAGACTCATCAATGAAGTCTAGTAATAGCTCAGCCAACCTTTCTTTAGACAAAAATTTAATCTTGTCTTTGAGATGAAGAATACTTACCTTTTATTCATCATCTGATTCTCCGATGGCCATCAATGCTTGCTCTTCTTCAGCTTCATCTTCTGAGTCTTCATCTGAGGTTTCTCCCCAAGCAGCAACCATAGCCTTGGTTGAACCTTTGTTCCTTTTTGGTTGAACCTGTTCCTTCTTCCTGTTCCTTCGTTCAGCCCTTTCTTTCTTCCACTCAATTTCCCATTGAGGGCAGTTCTTGATCATGTGATTAGTCTTACCACACTTGTAGCAACCCTCATTGGTCTGTTTCTCAGGAGCTCTTGTCTTGTTGAAGGTTGTACCTCTTGAAGAACCCTTTCCTCTCATCAGGTACTTTTTGAAATTTCTAGTGATCATAGCCATCTCATCATCTTCCAGATCTGAACCTTCAGCAATTCTGAGAGCTAAGCTTCTCTCCTTCTTGGGTGTATCCATCTTCATGGTTTGTCTTCTCATTTCATAAGCAGTAAGATTTCCAATCAGTTCATCCAGTCTGAGAGTAGCAATATTCTTGGATTCCTGAATGACAGTTATTTTGCTTTCCCATGTGACTGGCAGAACCCTTGTCAGAATTTTCTCAACCTTGTCTTCTTCAAGAATAATCCTTCCAAGATATTTAAGTTCATTTGTCAGTGTAGTGAACCTAGTATATATTTCTTGAATTGTTTCTCCTTCCTTCATAGTAAAGTTCTCATATTGAGAATACAGTAGTGTTCCTCTTGACCTCTTTACTTGAGGCGTTCCTTCATGAGCCACTTGCAAGGTATCCCAGATTTCCTTAGCAGTGGTACAGCTTTGAATTCTGCTGTACTCATCAGGACCTAGTCCACACACAAGCCATTTCTTGGCTTTAGCATTTTTCTCCCACTTCCTCAGGTATTCAGCAGTGCAGTCAGCCCTTCTCTTTGGCACATCAACTCCTTCAGCATTCTTCTTTATAGTTGCTAGGGGACCATCAGTGACTATGTCCCAAAGTTCATAGTCTTCCCCTATGATGTGATCTCTCATCCTGTTCTTCTACCAAGAATAGTACTGACCATTGAAAAGTGGAGGCCTAGCAGTGGATTTCCCTTCCCAAATTCCAGGTGGTGCACTCATGTTGATCTTCTCCTGAGGTGTTAGCCTCTTCAAGGATAACCTGCTCTGATACCAATTGTTGTTCTTAACATCAATACCACACAAGAGGGGGGTGATTTGTGTGGTACCCAATTTTCGCTCTAGAAGAACCTGATTCTTCTAGATGTACTTACTACTACTGTTTGCGGAATTAAGAGTACATAAAATAAAGAACACAGAGATTTTTACGTGGAAAACACCTGGCTCAAAGGGTGAAAAAACCACGACCTACTACTCAGTAGGATTTTCCCAAACTTCCACTAAAATCACTGAGCCAAAACAGCATTTACAAAACTCTTGTAAACCTAAGGATTAAACTCTAATCCCAGTGTAGCACACAGCCTCAACTGTTACGACACCTTCAAGTTAACTCTAACTTGAATACTCAAAGTACCTAATACAATTGCTTCTATGAAAGTTGGAAAGGTACAACTTTAAAATACCTACTACAATTGAACTAAAATAAAAGAAAGACACAATGGAATTGGTTCTTCTATCTTGTCCAAGTAGCTTCAGGAATGCACACTTGAATCTCAAATAAATTGCTTGCAAAATTGCCTCGCTCTTTTGCTCTCAATTTAGTTTAACTTCTGCGTTTGTGCGATACCTGTAAAAGAGAACAATCACTGTTATTTAATGAGTTAGTAATCAGAGTTTGATTGAGACTCAATTGTTGATCTTCCATCGAAGTTGAGTCCTTGAACAATACAAACTCCAACCCTATCCTTTATCCAGATTGTGTCATCTTCCCATGAGAAGACCTTCTCTCCTCATCCAATATGCAACATTTTCGATTAGTTCCGGAGATATTGCTGCTTGATCACTAAGACTTATCTCCTTTACGTGTATCTCACATGTCTAGGTTGATAGATACTGTGCCTCACATGATGGACCTGGTCCATGACTGAGTTCATTTGTCATTCTTCAAAACTTCACCTGAACTTGGGCCAACACCCCTGCACCTCGTGTGCAAATCCAGGCGACTCTGTTCACGGTGGCAGTTGCTGATCGAGCATTTCCAGAGTTTGGAGACTATCGAGGTAGCTGCACTGCGTTCGCGGGCCTTGACTCTCCTCTTTTATCATTGATGTACTTTCAACTGTTTTCCCTTAGACCTTGTAGTGGTTTACAAATTTCGAGTAGACGCTCATGTACTCAGTGACACCCTGGTTTTGGGCTAGATTGTATCACTTTGGGATTTTCTTATGTTTCAAACAGTTTTCTTTATGCTAAATGCTTCCGTTAATATTTTCAAACTTATTGTTGTTGTGTTGAGTATTGTTGAGTGAGGCTGGCCTAGTTACATGATAAGCGCCATCACGACGGTTGAGTTTGGGTCGTGACAAAAACTAATAGATGAGTTTGACAAAAATGTAAGACTTATCCCTGAAACTTAAATAAACGGCAGATATCTTAGTCACAGGTGCAGAGCAACCGGAGGCAGTAAGAAGAATATAAATAAGCAAAAAAGTAAAGTGTTATTGAGTTTTTGATAAAATATAGTATATGCTTGCCAGAAAATTCGTGTCCTTACAATGATGGTAGAGCTCACTATTTATAGTCACACCTAGGGAACAAGGTCCTAGAATCAAGTTTCTCTTAAATGATAATTATGAGGGTTATTGAAGAATGTGTAATGGTGGGTAGTGAATGTCATATTCTCTGTAACGGATCGTGCACTTAATGCTATAGAATATTCTTCGTTGAATTCTACCATATGACAGGCATTTATTTTGCCTTTATGAACACAAGCAAGATCATTGCCTTCAAGTTCGACTCTCTTCTGTCTTCGGCTCCACGTGTCTCTTTCTCATGCGATTATTAAATATGATCATATTTTACCCCGTACAGTATTAGCCCATAAAGAAAATCACCATCAACTTACAGGAAATTGCGTGATATGATTCCATAACATTAAGTTTATTTCAGATAAATATTTACCATGTGAAAATACCAATGCTCCATCAATAGGTAATAATTCACTACTTTAATTTAATCTTCTTTTATATACTTTATAGTTACTCGTCTTTAACAAGTTTGTCAATGATGATGAGACTAAAAATAAAAAAGAACCAATTATACCAATCTCTTGAAGTAACAACAACAACCCAGTATAATTTTACCAGTAGGGTCTGGGGAGGGTAGTGTGTATGCAGACCTTACCCCTACCCTAGAGAGGCTGTTTTCGATAGACCCTCGGCTTCCCTCCCTCCGAGAACTCCCCACCTTGCTCTTGGGGTGACTCGAACTCACAACCTCTTGGTTGGAAGTAAAGATATATAATCAATCTAAGCTAAAAATCTAAATTAATTTGCCTTTTGTCACATTTACCACCTGATGAAACAAAAACCATATATTTTAGTCACCTCTAACCTGTAACTGCAGATGCACATATAGCAGCCACAGTGTTTGATAATTCAATAAAAATAAGGTAGTTGAATACCTCTCAACATATCGTGTTTCAAAGCTCATTTATTGCAAATAGATTATCAATACTCATATCTTCAAGACCATTGGTATTAGAATTTTTCATTTTAATATCATTTTTATAATTTGAGAAAACCTTTAAGGACCATTGAAATTAAATTCTCATTATATATAT
>NW_017675166.1:63694-63968 GCF_001879085.1 Nicotiana attenuata | reverse complement strand
ATATATGTTTTTCAAATTGTCAGTATGATAGTAAAGACAGTGGATTTTTTTCTCTTTTTTTAAAATCAACTATAAGAACTATTAAACTTAAAATGGAATTTGACTTCATATATATCTTAAAACTTTTAACAATTAAACATATTAACAACCTTAATACTATTAATTTAGCTAAAGTGAATGTCATAAGTAATCAAAAACAATCAGTTTATTTCATTCTAAAGATAAAAATAAGGTTTAGGTGCTATGACGGACGCCCCGCACCCCCCCCCCCCCC
>NW_017675166.1:32799-63674 GCF_001879085.1 Nicotiana attenuata | reverse complement strand
CAAATACAGTTATTTCTATTCTTAAAGATAAAATAAAGTTTAAGGTTAGGCGATGACGGACGACCCCGCACCCCCCACCCCCCCCAAAACCAAAAAAAAAAGGAAAAAAACATAAGTGATCATGTTCATCATTCTCAACTTACTATCAATCGTAAAGTTGTTGTTTTGTATGCGTATATAGAGCGACTCCAAAAGTACCGTTGCTTAATCAAAAACAAAAGCAATCAATTATTTGCTTAACTCATGCTTTAGGAATACAATCACATACGTTTACAAACACAACATAGATAACATATAAATATATAATAATTGATACTTAGTATATAAACGTGACACTGAAAACACAATCTACTGTAAGTTACACGAAGCAAACACTAGAAGGTAAGTATAATTCAATTATTTCGAAATAGGGGCAAACCATAAAAGTTACACATCCACGAGACAAATGAGAAGCTAACCATAACTTCATCTCAAATGGACTACATAATCAACTCTCTGACTTTAACAAAACTTCAAATCGTGGCACTATCTATTCAATAACCTTATTATTGCAGCGAATGATTATTTGGAATATTCTTAGAATTAAGACTACAGTCAGCTCCCCCATAGAACAAATGCTGATCGATTTAGAAAAAAAAAATACAAAAAGAAATTGAATCGCTAAGCAATTCAAAAGGTCAAAGAGAGGTCATTCTTTTATATTTCATTAGCTATCTTTTGTCAATATTTCAGATGAACAACAATGGTTAGGGAAATTAATTTCTAAATCAAACGAGAAGACTCGAAAATCACCTAAAACATTTGAATCTTTCATACAAATCAACTTCATTTGAATTTAATTAAGTCTAATAAAGAATGTACAATGTCGGCAGAGGTACTTCACTATAATTTGTAGTATGTCTTAAATATGCTCCAAAGTGAATAGCTTAGTCAAATTATAATTTATTTATTTTTGAATTAGTTTGATAATTTCCCATATTATTAGTAGTTAGGTCGAAGCTTGTGCAAGATACCAATTAGCTACATTAAGTTGCTATAATGAACTCAAAAGGACTAAAATATTAATTTATTGACGTTAATTACGCTTGTGAGGTGTGACTATTAGAATTACCACGATCTGGCAAATACTTTTTAATTACTAGTTGGACAGTCAAACTAATTTCTGGAAACGTGCGTTGCACGTTGTATTACGTGGTAGTTATTATAAAATTTGTTTACAAAAGTATTTGTTAATGGATTCGACAGACATGAGATACCATCAAACAACATACCACTATTAAAATGCTATTCCACAATCTTCTTCACTATTTTTATAGTGATACATCGTATTTTTAATATATTCTGGATCGAAACTATACACACCTATCAACAAATTAAGAAATTTTATATATATCTTTTTCCTGTTTTTAAGTACTCTTTCACCAAAAGAAAGAAAGAAAAGCATACCAATGACATAATTTAAATTTGTCTTTTTGGCTTCGACTCTTTTCGTACGTAAGATTATGTTCAGCATAACAACATAAGAAAAATCAGGCTTCTTTAATCACCTCTATCTCCACCCCGGCTCTTATGCTTTAAATTCCTTTCCTACTTCTACTTCTCCAAAATGGATATAAATATATTTGGGTACACATTATATTTTGCTTATCGAGCTCGTCCTGCAGTTTTTTTTAATATTCATAAAATTAGTTCCAAAATAATGAGTTACTTTAGTTCACCTTGCTTAAAAATTAATTAAATTGGTACCTTTAAAAAATATGATAAATAAATTATAACGAACGTAGAATAATTCTCATGACTGCATGTGACTCAAATAAAAAACAAAGAGTAATAAACATAGTCAAGTAAGTATTAATCGTCACCAATCAAATCTGTCTAGACTAATTAAACGAAATAATAGATCAGAAGCCTAACTGAAGTAGAAAAGAAGAGTTTTTGGCTAAAGCATGAACCACAATTGTTCTGTCTGTACTCAAGTTTGCCACTATAGACATTTTGTTGTGCACATTTATAGAGTGTGATAAAAAAAAGGTTGGAATGTAAAAATATTATAACCATTAAAGATGAAAGAAACTAACAATCAAAATGTCAGTCAGGTGCACAAAATATTCTGCATTCAAACTGGGTTTGGAAAAGGCCAAAAGGGTCACACCCAGAAATGTGATGTAAAGAAAATAACAATCAAAGTTAAATAACTAAAATAAGTTTAATTTACAAGCTGACTGGCTACAAAGTCAGTATAATAAAAATGAAACAAGCGAATAATAGCGATGCCACATCAATGAAGAAAGAAAAGGACAGTATCTTACTATTATAACATATTATCTTTACAAAAAGGATGTAGCTGTGAAGAATGCATAAACACATCCACAATTATCATTTGCATAAGAAGTATTCTATATTTTGGCAAATGAAATAAAAGTAAGGGAGAAAATGCCAAAAGTTAAGAGTGTAAAAAAGAAACATGTATGTCCAGCAAATACCGTAATAAACTTCAAAAGGAGATCTTCACAACTAAACACACTCAGTCTCTTCATTCTTAAGAATAGAGGAGGCGTAATTAAGATGATACATAGAAAGACAGTGAATAGGAAAGGATTATGCGACTTTTAAGTTTTAGCCAAAGCAAATAATAATTATTCGATCAGTAAAAACTAAGAGGGAGATGAAAGATGGAGGTGTTTTAAGAGGACTAATGAAGGAGTGTGGCTCTTCGTAGTGCAATATTATAACCGTGGAAGATAAACAAACAATCAATCAATGAATAATTTAGACAATTAAACTCACAAAATGTCTTCCAATGAAAATGATTGAATAATTCTCCATATTCACCCGGTTAAAAGTAACAAAGGTATTTATTTACTGGAACGTCAGTTTTTGGCTCAAGGATAAAATGGTCATTTAGTTTTTAAAAGGATATATTAGTAATTTAATTTTGAAGATAGGGTATTCCCACTTTTAATATAGTATATAATATGATATGATATGATAATAAATGATGATATGATTTTAATCGTACACATGGTAACAATTTACCCATATTTAATATTTACATCAACTCGATAAGTTTATGACACATATTTTCACATATCAACGAGTATAGTTTCAAGTATTTAGTTTTACCTTGATAATTTAATAGACGTATTTGTTTACCCGCAAAACGGTACAGTTGAATTTGTTCGTGATTTCTAGACAAGTTAACTAATTTGATGCTGAAATAAAGAAATAACTGAAGAAATATATAATACTTAACTTTAAAATGTAGGTGAAATAACAGAGTTGACGAATCCGGAACAAGGTGTCTGGGCACAATAATGATGAGATCAAAAAGCGAGAAAGTAAAATTGATGTAAGTTCTGTATAGAATATAATGTAAGTTAGCTATAAAATTCGTGTCCTTTACAATGATAACTGAGCTCGCTATTTATAGTTGTGTCTAGGGAAAGAGGTCCTAGAATCATGCCCTCCTTTAATGTTAATTATAAGGGCCATTGATGAAGATGTAACAGTGGACATAAATGCCAAATTCCCTGTAATGGGACGTCGCCCTTAATGCTGCAGAATATTCCTTATTAAATGCTACTGGGCGCAGAGCATTTAATACTCCTTTATGATCGTTATTCCTTCCGGTGATAAGCAGAATAGCTACGTTCGGAGGCCATCTCCGTCTTGGGTTTCACGTGTCCTTTCTTTAGATGACACATATCATATCGGATTTTACCCTATACAGATAGTCCACCTGCTTTCCGGTGACATGACTTTGTGGTACCGGAAAGTTGGTAGAAACACTTTTTTTTTTGCGGGAATTACTATAACTCCCTTTGCAGGCTTGTGACGGTTGATTAGACGCACGTCTCATCGTATTTAATGCCCCGAACACATGTCATCCCATGATTCAGCACAGCCTTTGCCTATTATCGAGGTAATCATGGCCATGAATTTAGCCGCCAAAATTTTACTTATACGCATCATCCTTTTTTTTCCTTTGTATTCCATAATTTCTCGAACTTCTAACTTGCATCTTTATTTTTCATCTTTTCTCTAATTCTCTTCGAACCAAAACCTTTTCCTTCCTCTTATTCAATGGCTTCTTCTTCCAAACGTGCTGGTTCTTCAAAGAACAACAACAAGGCCGAGGACTCTTCTCCTCCAATGGTGGGTTCCATCATCCCTAGAAGTCTTAATACCACAAAAGACTTCGAAGATAAATTTCCTACTGCTAACCCTCGTTCATGGGCTCTCAGTAGGCATCCTTCTTCAATTAGCCCTTCCAGTATTCCTATTGTGAACGAAGATTGCCGCTGCCATGAGTTGGATATTATGGTTCCTGATCTATTGGAACGAGTGACCCTTCCCAAGGAGGGTTTTACATATTTTTATATGTACCCCTTTACTTTGGGTGCGTTTTCTTTAAGTGGATAGCTTGATTCCGTGATTGCAGAATTTTGCCTCTACTACCAAGTATGTTTGACACAAGTAAGTCCTTCTGTGTGGAGGACGGTCGCCTGCCTTCGACGGTTGTGCCAGGAGATTGGAGAAGAGCTAACATTAGCTCGTATGATGAACATTTACTCCCCCAAGATTTTTCGGGGGAGGGGGGGGGGGTATGATAAACCTCTACAAACGTGGTCACAATGCTCTGTAGACTAGAATGGATGATGATAAAGACCGTGGGTGGACAGAACGGTTTGTTGCAGTTGCCACCAATCATATCATTCCATCAACGGCTTCATCCTTTCTGGCCGCTTGCAACCGTACTCGTAAGACCTCTATTTAGTATATTTTCTTTCACTGAATATTCTTCCATGACCATATTGATTCTTCATCCTTCGTATGTTTCAGCAACTCGATGGACCCCACCAGTGGTGGAAGGCCTTGACCAGTGGGTTCAGAAGATCTTGGACGTTACGACGCTCGAAACTCGTTTGTGGAAAGAACTGGCCCTTAAGTATGGGTGGAAGGCCAAAAATCATGGTATTTTAACTTACCTTGCCTCCATTTTTTATGTGAAGAACTTGGTTTAACCCTTTTGACTTGTTCATGAAATTAGGTCTACTCGCGGGCTCTGTTGCTGTCCTTGAGGAGGACGTCTTGGCTGATCTCGCTAATGCAGCGAGGCTGCTTCAGGAGGCATTACTCGAACATGTATCTCCGGGCCTGTTTCTGGCGCAAATGTTTCACCACGGGGTCCCCGTCCGGAGAACAAGCAACCAAAAAGAAGGCGTTCTTCCGTAGCCGGAAAAACGAATAAGAGGGTGAAGACTATTGCCCCCGAGTCATCTCCGAAAGCTGTGATCACTAGCCCTCCTCCCGGGCCGGTCATAGACACCATGGTGGCCGATGATGATGGAGAAGCTAGTGATAATGGGGCTTCTCTACATAGAAGGTGACGGTCATCATCAACTCAACAGAATGCTCCATCTACTGAGTTAACTACTCCAATCGAGGACAAGGTCTCGACGCTTTGGGGGGAGTTTGATTTGGTAGAAAATGCTAGCTCCCGCTATCGGGTCCCAACTGTTGTGCTCAGTACTGCGGGGCCGAGTACCGAGTCCCTACCGTCTTTGGTTGGCGACCACCCAACCACCAGCACTGCACTTGATGCAAGTGCTTCACACCCTTCAACTCCATTAGCTTCATTCCCGTCTTTGCTGGTACCAGCAACTGCTACATTACTTCCATCTTCATCCACTCTCCCACCAGCAGCTGCTACATCATCTCCACCGGCTACATCTAATTGAAGGAAATCTTCCTCCTCCCTAGTTCATGGGAATTTGGGACAAACTACCCCTTCTGAAGATCCGCAGAGGAGGAGGAATGTTACCCTCTCGGTCTCTACCGGGTGAAATACTTTCCCGGCTAGTGGAGCTTTCAAACTATATGAAGCCTTTGGCTTCAGAAAAAGATTGGGAAAAGATCCAAGCACTCTCGGAGGAGTGTTTATTGAACAATGCCATGCACAATGCCGCAGCGATGCGTTCCTTTCTTCATTCGTAATTTCTTCTATTTTGCACGAGTATATTCCAAGTTTTGCTTCTCTTGCTTTGTAGGCCAACTTTCATGCTTCCGAGGGCCTTCAGAGGTTGATTCGCGTGAAAGAGGAACTTACTTCTGAACGGAATCAGCTTTTGGTAGAACGGGACCAGACTGTTCTCTGCCTCTCGGAATTGGAAACCAAAGCCACTGAGGCCGTTGTTTTGGAGGCTCGTTTGCCGCAAAGCGAGCAAGAGGTGGTAACCTTTAGCCACGAGATTGGCCCGCTGAGGGTTAGATTTGATGAAGCCAAGGCCAAATGGGCTGAAGTCCAGGACGCTATTCTTGGTACAACCGAGCGCGAGGCTGCTACTGACAAAAAGGTGATTGAATTAGAAGCAGACTTGGACTCCAAAATCGAATAGCTTGCTGCTATGGAAGTGAAGTGTGCCCAGCTGGAAGAGAAGTATAAAAAAACTATCGAGCATAATAGGCTCTTTAGTTCAACTGTCAGCTATCTTGATGTTAGCCTTCAATCTGTTAGGTCTGCCTGGATAAGCTGTTTGATGAGGTAACCCTACTCAAAGAAAAACTCAAACGCCAAGAGGCTTCCCTCATTGTTGAAAAAACTTACGCCATGTACAGCATGAGGAGAAAAACCTTGGAAGAGGCCAAAGCAGGCATCCTTGAGTTTGATGCCGAAATTGCTAGGGCCTGAGAGCTTGAGGTGGCTGCTAAAAATGGACTCCCGGCGCAGTCTGATGCTTCTGGTTCTTCTGGTTCCGGTTCCGAGTTTTCGGGAGCTGAAGATGTATCGGAGGATGATGATGCTAAAGACCAAACTGGGGAAGATGTCGAGCTATCGGCGGGCCCACCTACTTCTCCCGGGATGTGGACACTTCTCTTCCTCCTAGTTCCGAAGACACTACAGCTTAGCTTTTCTTTTCTTTTTCCCCTTCTTGTACTTTTGCCGTTTTGACAGGTTTTTGCAAATAAAGGCATACTTTTGCTCAACTATTGTTTGAGTCTTACTTTTGTTTGAGTATCAATGCAAGTCTTTCACTTTTGCACTTGCTTAAGAATTTTGCGCACGTTTTCATTTCGCGCTTTGCTATGTGTAGTCTCGGATGCACTCTCTTTGAAGTACTTTAGTTCTGAGCATTATCCTTTTTACATGAGGGTTTATATAAGTATTTGCGCAAATTTACTTTTTTGCATCCTTTCGTGTACGTCTTCGGGTGCATTTTTCCCCGAAGGCATTTTGATTCCGGGCATAAATTCTTCCGAAACCATCCCTTTAACGTGAGAATTTTCATAAGAGAGGGCCCTCTTATGTTTACGATGCTCTTGAAAAGGATGTCTCCTGTTCATTACGGCACTAGCATTTGAAGTACTTGTTTAAATTTCAAATGACAAAGTTAGTTCATCGTTCAGACAAGAAACAAGATAAAAACAAAAGGATTTCATTTTATTTAATTCCTTCTATTTTCAAAAGTACAAAAGCATTTGTTATGCTGAAAAGAAATTGCCATTACTTGTGGCTATCTTGTACAACTTGTTTCTATGGGGCTGGCTGCGTAGTCCCCGATCTTGATGATGCATTTTGTTTCTGAATTTTCGTTCCTGGTCAACATGGCAGTCAGTGTTGCCGTATCCTCATATCATTTCCCCCCCCCCCCCCTACTGTTCGAATGCGAAGAATGCGAATTGGAACACTGGAAGTCTTGTGCCTTCAAAGATTCCACCAATGAATTGCTAGATACTCCTTAACTTGGCAACATGCCTTACTTCCCCTTAGGAATCCATGCTATCGAGCAAAAGATTATCTAACAATCCCCTAGTGGTTTGTGTTCATGGACGTTCGGGTAACCTCTATTCGATAGCAAACTTAACTTCGCTGTGGGAATTTGCTATCGATCCAAAGGTTATCTAACCGTCACCAAGTTGAAACTTGTTTGTTTGCCTTGCTATCAAAGGTCTTATTGCTGCTGTCTTCGTAGTATGCTTTCTATCGCTACCTCATTAAGAATCTTGCCAGAAAAATCCAATTGGGACAAAGACTGAACGAAGGAAAAAAGAGTGCAGCACATACTTTCCGCTCGGATAAAGTTCATCAGCAATAATATCTTTTGAGGTGTGCCACATTCTAGTTGCTAGGCAACTTATCTCCATTCTAGTTCTCCAACTCGTACGATCCTTTCCCAGTGATAGTTGAAATCCGGTAGAGACCTTCCCACGTTGGACCTAGCTTCCCCGCGTTGAGCTCCTAGGTATTTTGAGTTACTTTCCTCAAAACCAAATATCCTACTTTGAAATAACTGAAATTGGCTCTCCAATTATAATATCGCTCCATTCTCTGCTTTTGAGCTGCCATTCTTACTCGCGCTAAGTCCCTGCGTTCCTCGAGCAGCTCCAAGTTGATTAATATTGCTTCGTTGTTCGATTCTTCTTTTGCTCGATAATATCTCAAGGTGGGTTTGCCTACTTCCACCGGGATTAGAGCTTCTACGCCGTACACAAGGGAAAAAGGAGTCTCTCTTGTACTCGACATGGCCGATGATCGGTAGGACCATAGAACCCCGGGTAATTCTTCGAGCCAATTGCCTTTTGCCGCTTCCAACCTTTTCTTGAGGTTTTGAATAATCATTTTGTTTGTTCCACTTGACCTTTTGCGCTCGGATGATAAGGTGAAGAGGTGATCCTCTTTAACTTCAAATCTTCAAGGAACTTTGTAATTTTTTGCGCCAATAAACTACGGCCCATTGTCGCATGCTATCTCTTTTGGTATTCCGAACCTGCAAATTATATTTTCCCACAGGAAGTCAACCACTTCGCGTTCTCCGATCTTCTAATAAGTACCTGCTTCTACCCATTTAGGAAAATAGTCAGTCAGAGTTAAAAGAAACCTTACCTTTCCAGGAGCCGGTGGCAACGGTCTGACGATGTCGATCCCCCATTTCATGAGCGGCCATAGGGATAGAACCGAATGTAAAGGTTCTGCCGGTTAATGTACTAGCGGTGCGTAGCATTGGCACTTATCACATTTTAGTACGAAGTCTTTGGCGTCTTGTTCCATGCGAGGCCAGTAATATCCTGCCCGAACTAATTTCAGCACCAAAGAATCTGCGCCCGAGTGGTTGTCGTAAATCCCTTCATGGACCTCTCTCATGACATAATTAGCTTCTGACTCTCCTAAGCACCGGGCCGACGGACTTTGGAAGGATTTTCTATACAACTGACCTTTCTTGAAGCTATAACATGCAGCTTTGGCGTGTAACACCCGTGATGCTCTGGGGTCTTCGGGCAACTTCCCGTGCTCGAGATAGTCGATTATTTCATTTCTACAGTCCTAGACCAAACTAGTCGAATTCACCTCGTAGTAACCATCTGTATCCAGGACTAAATTCATCAGTTGTACTACCGTCACTGATTCTTATTCCAATTCTTGTCGATGAGCCCAAGTTTGCCAATGCATCTGCTTCCTTGTTATCCTCCCTCGGAATATGAGTAATTGACCACTCCCGGAATTGTGCCAACAGAGCTTGGACCTTTACCACTTATTGTTGCATTTGTTCCTCTTTGGTGTCAAAGATCCCGTAGATCTGATTTACCACCAATTGCGAATCACATTTGATTTCGATGACTTCGGAATCAAGTTCCCAGGCCAATTCGAGCCCTGCAATCAAAGCTTCGTACTCTGCTTCATTGTTAGTTAAAGGGATCGTTCTAATGACTTTCCTTAAGGTTTCCCCCAAAGGCGTGATTAAAACTATTTCGAGCCCGGACCCCTTTACGTTGGAAGCTCCGTCCGTAAATAAGATCCAAACCACCGATGTCGATTCCGACACCATTACTCCCTCCTCGGTTGCCAGAGGCAATAGTCCCGGATTGAAATCGGCCACGAAGTCAGCCAAGACTTGCGACTTAATTACAGTCCTCGATTTATATTCTGTGTCGAACTCGCTCATTTCGACGGCACATTTGGCCAACCTACCCGAGAGCTTGGGTTTATGGAGGATGTTCCACAAAGGGAAAGTAGTCACCACAGCTATCAAGTAGGGCCTCAGCTTTCGAGCGGCAACTACGAGAGCTAAGGCCAGTTTTTCTAAATATGGGTAGCGACTTTCTGCTCCCGTTAAAATTTTGCTAATGTAATAAATGGGAGATTGCGTACCTTCATCCTCTTGGACTAAAACTGCACTTACCGCAACTTCTGAAACCGCGAGCAGTGCGAAGAAGCGATGACATTTTTTCGATGATCGGAAATGAACCTACTCAAAACTGCTAATCTCCCTGTGAGCCTTTAGACTTCTTTTACATTTGACAATTGATCTGGTATATCCTCTATGGCCTTGATTTTGTCGGGGTTTAACTTAGTTCCCCTTTGTGAGATCAGAAATCCCAGAAACTTACCAGAACTAACCCCGAACGCACACTTCTCGGGGTTAAGTTTCATGTTATGCTTCCTCAGGATGTCGAATGTTTCTCGCAAATGCTTAAGGTGGTCACCTGCATTCAAAGACTTAACGAGCATATCATCTATATATACTTCCATAGTCTTTCCTATTTGCTTTTCAAACATCTTATTCACGAGTCGTTGATAAGTGGCTCTGGCATTTTTCAACCCGAATGGCATCACATTGTAACAATATGTATCGAAATTCATTATAAACGTGTCTTTTCCTGGTCTTTTAGGTTCATTTTGATTTGATTGTACCCAAAATAAATATCAAGGAAACTCATTAACTCGTGTCCGGCCGTGGCATCAATCATTTGATCGATATTTGGCAATAGGAATGAGTCTTTCGGGCACGCTTAATAAGATCATTATAGTCTACACACATGCAAAATTTATTATTTTTCTTAGGAACTACTACTACATTAGCTAGCTAGTCCGGATATCTTACCTCTCGGATTGAACTGATATTGAGTAAGCGGGTTACCTCTTATTTGACGAATTTATTCCTGGCTTCAGTAATAGGGCGCTTCTTTTGTCTTACCGGAAGTATATTGGGATCTAAGCTTAACTTGTGCATGGCTACCTCCGTTGGGATACATGTCATATCCTCGTGTGACCATGCAAAACAATCAGCATTAATTTTAAGAAATTCAATAAAATCAGACTTGAGCTCCGGGTGCAGTCCAGTTCCCAAATGGAATTTCCTTACTAGGAATTCATCGAACAACACAACTTGCTCTAGTTCTTCCGCCGTGGACTTCATTGCGCCCGTCTCTTCTAGAACTTGGAAATACCTTGGCACCTGATACTGTTCCAATTCCTCTGTCCCCGGGCTAACTTCCTCTGGTTCGGAGGTAGGTGCCGGTTCCTGTAATTGCTATGCCATGCGCTCCTTTCCTTTGCTACTGGAGACCGAAATTGCATTCATCTCCCTTGCTGCCGGTTGATCACCCCTTATATGCTTGATCCCCTCGGGTGTCAGAAGTTTCAACAATTGGTGATACATCGAACGCACAGCTTTTATCTCATGTAACCATGGCCTTCCCAGGATGATATTGTATCCCATGTCTCCGTTTACAACTTCGAAGAGGGTTGTTTTCATTACTCCTTCAGCGTTTGTGAGCAGCAAAATCTCTCCCCGATTAGTCATGCTCGCGAGGTTAAATCCAACGAGCAGCTTTGTAGCCGGAATAATGCTTCCGGTGAGTTTAGCTTGCTCCAGTACTCTCCATTGTATGATATTAGCTGAACTTCCTGGATCTACTAGAACACGTTTAATCTTAAAATCAAATACATTTAAAGAGATTACCAGTGCATCGTTGCGTGGTAGCAACAATCCATCTGCATCTTCTGCCGTAAAAGTGATATCGTCTTCCCAGAGCCTTTTACTATGAGTTATTGATACTTTCCTCTTCTTTGCTGCTGAAAAGGTGACCCTATTAATCCCATTCCCTCCGATGATCATATTGTTGTTTGGCGTGGGGGTTCTTCTCCTGTTTTCGAGGGTTCCGCGTTGTCTCTATTCCGACCATAATTGTCCTTAGCTCGGTCACTCAAGAATTCTCTAAGGTGACCATTCTTCAACAGTGTTGCCACTTCTTCCCGGAGGTGTCAGCAGTCCCTTGTTCGGTGGCCGTTTGTCCCATGGTATTCACACCATAAGTTGGGATCCCTCTAGCTGGAATCAGATCTTATAGGTCTCAGGAATCGTGCCTCTTCGATGTTTCTCATGGTTGATACCAACTCCACTACACTGACATTGAAGTTATACTTCCTTCTGTCAACGGTGAACTTTTCTGATGTCCGGAAGCTTCTTCCACGACCTTCGATTCGTTCGTATGGCAAAAACCGGCCCCTCAAAGTCCGTCTGTCCGCGTGGTAGTCATCTTTTGATTTTTCTTTATTCTTCTCCCGTCCTTTGGTCAATGATGGAAAGCCAACTTGATCATCCCCGATTCTTATCTTTGACTCGTACCGGTTGTGGACATCTGCACAAGTCGTTGCTTGAAACTCGAGTAGACTTTCCTTCAGCTTTCGGGAAGCTTCTGAACTTCTCGGATTCAATCCTTTGGTGAGTGCTTCAGCCACCCATTCATCCGGGACATCCGGTATTAACATTCTTTCCTTCTGTAATCGGGTAACGAACTCTCGTAATAATTCGAATTCTCCCTACGCGATCCTGAATATATCGGCCTTTCGGGCTTGTACCTTTCTGGCACCGGCATGAGCCTTGATGAACGAATCCGCGAGCATCTCAAAGGAGTCTATCGAATACTCGGGTAATAATGAATACCACGTTAGGGCTCCCCTCATGAGCGCCTCTCCAAATTTCTTTAGCAACATAGATTCAATTTCGTGAGGCGCTAGATCCTTTCCTTTTACCGCTGTTGTGTAGGTGCTAATATGCTCCTGTGGGTAGGAAGTCCCATCATACTTTGGCACTGGTGGCGCGCCTGGGATTTGGTCCATGTGGGCGTTTACTTCCCTCATAAATCGTAAAAGTTCATTCTTGAACGGGTCGTTCTCGTTGTAGAGACCGGATCCGCTTCTCCCAGCCCTGTTGGAGCCGACTTCACCCCTGGGAGTGTTGTTGTCGACTCTCTAGTTGTTTGGTTTGCGGGGACACCGAGAGGAATTGGATCTCTCATGTTTGCATTATTCGAAGCCCCCGACAGCGCCTGCATCAGCTCCGTCATAACCTTATCATGCCGTGTGAGATGGCCTAGAATGATCGCTTGTTGTTCTTGCAAGATCCTTACTGCATCCACAACATGCTCCTCATTAGCATCATCGGGATTTGTCTCCCGAACATGTTGAGGATATTGCTTGTCATGCACCGGCATGGCGTCATTCCCCTCGTTGTCGGTGTCGCTAACTGAATCCTCGAAATGAGGTTGATCCCCTCGGATTTCAGGATTGTACGTGTTGTTAATAGTGTTATCTGCCATTTTTTGTGATCTTCTCTAAGACAAAACAATCAAAGTACATTAGTAAAAAAGGCAAGGATCAATTTAATTGCACGGCTGTCTAGGCCCCACCGTGGGCGCCAAACTGTTTACCCGCAAAATGGTACAGTTTAATTTGTTCGTTGTTTCTAGACAAGTGAACTAATTTGATCCAGAAATAAATCAATAACTGAAGAAATATATAATACTTAGCCTTAAAATGTAGATGAAATAGCAGAGTTGACGAATCCGGGAACAAGGTTTCCGGGCAAAGTAATGATGAGATCAAAAAGCGAGAAAGTAAAATTGTATGTAAGTTATGTATAGAATGTAATGTAAGTTAGCCAGAAAATTCGTGTCCGTTACGAAGATAACTGAGCTCTCTATTTATAGCTGTGTCTAGGGAAGGAGGTCTTAGGATCGTGCCCTCCTTTAATGTCAATTATGAGGGCCATTGATGAAGATGTAACGATGGACATAAATGCCAAATTCCCTGTAACGGGTCATTGCCCTTAATGTTGCAGAATATTCCTTATTAAATACTGCCGGGCACAGAGCATTTAATACACCTTTATGATCGTTATTCCTTCCGATGATAAATAGAATAGCTGCGTTCGGTGGCCATCTCCGTCTTGGATTCCACGTGTCCTTCCTCTAGATGACCACGTGTCATATCGTATTTTACCCTATACAGTATTCTATACATTATAGATGAAACTGAAAAATAGGCCATACATTGGGATCAATTGTGGACACTGTCATTAGATCATTAGTGGGTTAAACGGTAGAGAGTCTAAGTGGCAAATTTTCTGGGCAAGTGCACAGATAGTGATTCCCAGGGATGCTATTTAGAAATTAGCTAATACTTATTGTGTCCTGAAATTTTAAACTAAAAATCTTAACTTCGGGACAATTCAGGACATTTTTGTCCTGAAAATTTGAACTGAAAAACTAAAATTAAGGACGCACTGATTAATTTTTAAATAGCAGTCCTTTAGAATGGCTACCTGGTGTCATTTCTATCAAATTTTCCAATGCTATATTTTAGACCGTAGTCCATAAAATAGACTAGCAAATGAGGTTTTGACTCTAAGGAGAAAACAGGAAAAAACTTGTACTCTTAATTTATGTGACATAATTTGATCAACAATAATAATAATAATAATAAATAGGTGTAATTCATAAGTAGGGTCTGGGGAGGGTAGAGTGCACGCTAATCTTACCCCTACCTTGTGAGGGTAAAGAAGTTGTTTCCCATAAACTATCGGCTTAAGAAAAATGAGAAAGAAGCAATAGTAATAGCAACAAGCAGTAAATAATAACACGATAGTAGATCAACCAAAGCGAAAGAAACAAGAGTGGGAATAAAAATGAGAAACCGAAACACCAGGTAGTAAAAGAGAATGAAGGATAAGAAAATACAGAGCAATGTTAAATACTACAAGTATGGGAAAGAGATAAGGTCCACTACCAACTATCATTCTACCCTAATCCTCGACCTCCACATCCTTGTATCAAGGGTCATATCCTCGGTAAGTTGAAGATGTGTCATGTCCTGCGTAATTACCTCCCCCAATAACTCTTCGATCTACCACTCCCTCTCAACCTATCCTCCAAGGCTAACCTCTCACATCCTCTCGCTAGGGGCAGTTGTATCCCTCCGCTTCACTGCCGAACCATCTTAACCTCACTTCTCGTATCTTGTCCTCCATAGAGCCACTCCCACATCCAGGGCTTGTCTCCAAACCTCCAGTCTCGCATTAAAACCACTTCGCATTTTGTCAATCAGTACTATGTCATCAACTAATAACATGTACCACGATACCTCCCCTTGAATGTGACGCGTCAAAACGTCCACCGCCAAGGCAAATAATGTGACATAATTTGAATCAGTTAAAAAAAGAAATTGAAACTTGTGGTCATATATATGTCATAACAATTGAGTGAATATAAAACTTTTGAAACATGTGATCATAAATATGCCATAACATTTGTGTGGCTATAAAAGCTTCTTATTAAGAGTGACATGAGAAGATTAAATTAAAGTATTTCCAAATATAAAAATAGATCATTCTTTTTAAAACAGACCAATAAGCACAAAAAATGAAACAGATGGAGTAATAAACAAAGGAGCACTGTGCAACAAGACTCAAATCCTTATAGTACTTGAAGAATCACAGCAACACACGGACAGTGGAGGAGCTACAATATGACATGCGTTCCGCTGAGCCTCGTAGCTGTGATCCCAATTATGTATTATGTCAAAATTCACTTAATATATATAAATAATTTATTCAGAAGCCAATATGCTACTTTTCTTAGAATGTAGAACCATTCCTCTCAGAGATTTTTGCGTCTTTGCACCACACTTCTAACATAATCAAATCATGTATCTGAGCTGTCGAAAACTTGACATTAATAATTGGAACTACGCTGTTTCCAGTGGCTATTATTTCCACAGGGATCATATTTCTTAATTCCTTATGATCAACATGTACAATTTATGCTTAATGCAGCACAAAACAAAGTCCTCTCGCTTATTGTAAATCTACTAATTATCATTACATTATAATCTAAGATTTTCGAACCTAGAGGATGCATAGTTATTCCAATTTAATTAACCCTGTAGTAATAAGCTCAAGTTAATCTCCTCTTAAGCTGGTTAAGAGTGTAGACGGTAAGTGGGAATAACAAGCAAATTTTGAGCTCTTGGAGCAGCCAAACCAAACTTTTCAGTCATGTCCAAATCACCATGTAACATGCCTTCAGGCAAATCCCAACTGAAGCAATGCACTAATTGTGCAACTATCAATTTCACAGTGATCAACCCCAGATTCATACCTGGACAACTTCTTCTTCCATATCCAAATGGCAACAAAATAAAATCATGTCCACGAACATCAGTCCTTGCCAATAAACCTCTCTCAGGAACAAATTCCTCAACATTGTCCGACCATATCTTAGGATCATGCCCTAACGCCCAACAATTTATCATAACCCGTGATCTTCTAGGTATATAATACCCGTTTATGACAACGTCTTCCATTGATTCTCGAGGAACTAAAAGAGTCGCCACAGGATGTAGTCGGAAGGTTTCCTTGAGCACCAGTTCTAAGTATTCCAACTTTGGCAAATCTTGTTCCTCAACCATTCTGTCCAGTCCTACTACAGATATCAACTCTTCCTGGAGTTTGTTCATTACTCTTGAATGCTTAACAATTTCTGCAAAAGCCCATTCAATCCAAGTGTGTGAAGTATCAATAGCTCCAACGATCATATCAGAAAGGATGGCTTTCATGGTTGCACGATCAATCGAGTAGGATTTCGGACAATTTTGATGTGATAACATGACATCAACAAGAACCTTGCTACCTTTGTGAGTGCCATTCCTTGCATCTTGTTCATGCTCATTGATTATGGTATCAAATACTTTCTGAACAGCCTTTCCAGTTTCCTTCAATTGCTTATTCAAGCCCTGAACATTCATTGTTTGAGAAATCATATATCACGAACAATTTTTAGTCCAAAATAGAATCCACCAACTCATCTCTTGGATATCAAAAGGTAAATCTTATTCATTGCATGTTGAGTATTAATTACACATCAGTAGTTGAAGCATGACGATATTTTTCTAAAAATGCCATATAATCATACAGTAGTACTTCACAACTATATCTAATCATTATGTCGATAGGAAAAGCACAAACTTCACAGTAATTTGTTGAATTATCAAAAGCATAAATTGCGTGCAAGTAAATGTTGAATAGCAAATTTAATACCGCATAGCATTGGCAGAAATGTAAATATCATGTTACGTTGACTACTACTTAAATCCACTCTGACGCAAAAAAGAAAGAAAAAGAATATGCTGAGACATTCATCCCGACCTACGAACCCTTTATGCCTTAAGACTAATCGCGCCCCCTACACCTTAAAAGGGCAGTTCGGTATACTAAGCTCCCGCTATGTGCGGGGTCCAAGAAAGTATTGGTCTATTGTACGTAGAGCCGTCAATATGGGCTTGGCCCGTTGGGCCAGCACATCCCAGACCGTGATTTAGCAGGGCTGGACTAGAATTTTTGGAGCCCATTTAAAAATGAGGCTTTTAAGCCCGGCCCGAGTAAGTCCATGGCCCGTGAGGCTTAATTGAGGCTGGGCTGGGCCGGCTCGTGGGCCTAATAAAAATACGTATTTAAAGTAGGGGTGGGCATTCGGTACTTCGGTTCGGTATTTAATAATTTCGGTTCGGTAATTCGGTATTCGGTTTATCAATTGTGTATACCAAATACCATACCAAAATATTTCGGTACGGTTCGGTTTTTCTTATTTTGGTTCGGTACGGTTTCGGTACGGTTTCGGTTTAATAATCGCTAAAATTTAGCTAACGCCTAAGTCCTAACAGTGCACTGTCCAGATGCATAATTGTTGCAGCAAGCCAGCAACGTTTGAAATTGAAACCAGCAACGTTTGAAGTTGCAGCACATGCATAATTTTCTATCCATACACAAATACAAATCTAACGCCACACAGAAAGTCAGAAACAATACATACTAAACACCAGATGCTATAGATTTATAGCATCTAAAATCTATAAGTCAGAAACAATAAAAAACAGTCAACAATGTTTGTACATACTTACTTAACTTTGAAATTGAAACAATAAAAAACGTGGTTTGTTAATTTGTTTCTTCTAACTCTAAGTCAGACTTAAAGAAGATGGGTGGGCTTGGGGCTGGGCTGGGCTAGAAATAAAATAAAGAAGGGTGGGTGGGTGGGCTTGGGCTGGGATGGGTAGGGTAGTGGACTGTGGACTGACCTATTTAAAATTCGGTATTTCGATATAATCGAAATACCGAAATTTCAGATTTCTGAAACCGAGTACCGAACCGAAATACCGAAATACCGAAAATTTAGTACCGAATTAGACCGAAATACACGAAAAAACCGAAACCAAAATACCGAAAATAATTCGGTCCGGTTCGGAATTCGGTTTTTCGGATTTTATGCCCACCCCTAATTTAAAGTATATAAAATATAAAAAGTATTTGACACAAAAAATAACAAGAAGAGTATCCTAAGCTTAAAGTTTATTAAGCTCATCATATTAAAAGATCAATTTCTTAAAACGTTAATTAGTTTAAAAAATTTAATTATTCTTAATATTTAACTAATTAATATTGCATACGAACCGTAAATTTAGATGAAACCGAAGATGTTAAGACAACCTTCTCACAAGCGGATTCAAATGTGTTTGATGAAGATGATGTGTTGAATATCACATAAGCGTCATGGACGTTTTCTTGAATAGTTTGTTTTGAGTTTTGACTTTTAGTGAATTAAATATAGTCTTGTCTTTTACTTTTTTAGTGTTTATTGTAATATATTGGAACAGTATAAAAAGTAATTAAGTTTTGTAAAAAATTTCTAATAAGATTTTTTTAACTTATAAATATTTATCTTTTTTTAGGTTAAAACTTAAAGAAAAAAATATAAATTCTATTTAAAAAATAATGGGCCGGCCCGTGGGGGCCCGCAGCCCACATAAGGCTGGGGTGGGCTGACCATTATAAGGCCCATCAAAATAGTGGGCTAGCCCAGCCCAGCCCGTCAATTGCTAAAGCCCACGTGGGTTGGGCCGGGCTAGGCCGGCTTCGCCCATATTGACAGCTCTAATTGTACGCAGTCTTACCTTGCATTTCTGCAAGAGGCTTTTTCCACTCAAGCCCGCGTGACAGCAACTTTACCAGGCCCACTCCTTACACCCTAAAAAAGTAAAAAATGCATTCCATTCTTTTGGGTCTCAGGTTTTTAAATTTTCTTTTAAAATATATTATAGCTTCTGTAATTTTCACTACTTCAAAACTTTGATAACATAAAGAGATAATTTTATCCATGGTCATTGAACTTTTGTGTTTGTTACCCAAAAGTCACCTTTTTTTTTGTTACGTAAAAATTATTCAACTTTGTGTTCATTACACAAAAGTCACTTTTCTTTCTTTTGTTACACAAAAATTATTTTACTTTGCTCTAGTTATCACAAAAGTCATTTTTACTTGAAAAGTCTATTATGCCCTTGATATTATATAAACCTTCATATTTATTTAATACCTTCTATATTATACACTATATAATATATTTTTAACTATATATTTTATTTATTATTCTTATAATGTATTCGTATATTTAATTTTTCTTAACTTTAATTTTCAAGATATATTAGTAGCGTTAAAAAACAACTTTTTTTTCAGCAATTCTTTCTTTTTGAATTTAATTGACCGACCAAAGTTGGTCGGTAATTTTTGACCAACTTTGGTCGGTATGCCCTTCCGACCTTCAAAATATCGATCACACGTTGTCGCGTTTTGGATGGTTATTGGCCATTACAGACCAACTTTGGTCGATTATTTTGGATGATTTTTCCCGAATTTCTAGTATTGTAATTTCCCAAATAATCAATTGCCTAGGTAAATCCCCAAGAAAATGTCCCCAGCTAAATTCGCATGTATTACCTAGGGATTTTCCTTCAGATTAACGTATGATTTGTTCCTCATTTTCTTTGTTTATTTACCTGCGAATTTTCTCACGGAAATGTACTTGCCGATTTATTTTTCTACTAATATATATTAAAGTTACTGACAAATTTAATAACGCTACTAATATATTTTGAAAATTAACGACAAGAAAAAATTAAATATACGAATATATATAAAAATAATAAATAAAATAATATTAAATTATTTTATTTATAAATAAAATACATAGTTAAAAATATATTATATAGTATATAATATAGAAGGTATTACATAAATATGAAGGTTTATATAATATCAATGACACAATAGACTTTTCAAGTAAAAATGTGACTTTTGTGATAACTAGAGCAAAGTAAAATGATTTTTGTGTAACAAAAGAAAGAAAAATAAATTTTGTGTAATGAACACGAAGTTGAATGATTTTTACGTAACAAAAAAAAAGTAATTTTGGGTAACAAAAACAAAAGTTGAATGACCATGGATAAAATTAATTCATAACATAAATGTTATTATAAAAATTTATTGTTATGCTCATAGTTAATCGACTTTGTACATTTACTTTTTGAACTTTTACACTTTTGATAAATTTTCTAAATATTTTCAGCCATATCAAGAAATCATACTTCTAAATTTTGTCCTATTAACGGTAAAAATCACGGGGATTTTTTGCAAATACTCACCTGCCACAAACTATTCGCGTGTTCTTACCTATAAAGTTTTTTTCCTACCCATTTTTTTTTAATACCTAGCCCTTCCAACCAAATAAAGTCAAACTAAGCTACTAAAACCAATTCAAATCAAGCCAAGCCAAGTCAAACCAAATCAAGTCAACCCAAGCCAATTCAATCCAAATCAAGTCAAATCAATCCAAGCAAAATCAAGCTAAGTTATACCAAATGGGTAAGAAAAGTGAGATGGGTAGGTAGATTGGGTAATTAGTTTTAATTGAATAGATATATATTGTAACCAATTTTCAAATGGATAAAAAAGGGTAATTAATTTAAGCTCAATAGGTATTTTACATAAATTGCTCAAAGATCAAAAACAGAGACAACAGAATTAAGCCCAATAATAGTATTAGTACTAGATTCTTATCTGGAAAAAACATATTTAGACAATATTTAAGAAAATTTTACTGAATTTTAGTAGCAGATAGCAATTAACAAATACGGCAGCTAATTAAATACATTTATAGCAGGAACCGGTAATGTTGGACCAATCCCATTAAAAATAGGGACTAGTAATTAATAATAATTCACATAACTTTTGAAGTCTTCCCCACAATTTTCTCTCCCCCGTTTAATGACTTGTACGGTTATTGTGCCAAATACTAAAATATCTCTACAATTAAAAAATTTCTTCACCCTAAATCCTTTCCTTTGGCGCCTATTCAATCCAACTTTTGTCTTCAACTTATTCTTTACTTAATTCCTCCTTCACGTAACTGATTTTACCTCTAAGTTTTATACATATAGTATATTAAATTTAATAATTCATGGTGTTGTATAATTATTAAATACATGATGAATAATAATGGTATATATGAATATATTACTAGTATATATTCATAGTATGTCTTAATGGTACGTACATATTATATTATATTATACTTGTGGATTACAATCATATACAACATATTTTAATGGTATACACAAATTATATAATTCTTTGAGAAAAAAAAATTATGAAGTATATAATATAATATTGTTGGTATAGTATTTATATTATTTAGCAATACGTAGTATATAATTCTTTATACATTTATTTTTTTAATGCATGTACATATACGATGTATATTCAGGATACATTAAATTTAATAAGTCAACTTACTGTATCTTTATTGAATTATTTTATATTCAGTATATAAAATAATAGTATTGTTATAGTATTTATTGAAGTATATAATATAATATTACTGTTATAGTATTTATATTATTTGGCTATACATAGTCTATAATTGTTTTAACATATATTTGTTTAATTGATGAACATATACGATGTATATTCAGGATATATTAAATTTAATAAGACAACTTACTGTATATTTGTTGAATTATTTTATATATTCAGTATATATACATATATAACCTCAAGGCTAAACCACTGCCACCACAACTCCATCATACACAACCTTCAACAACCGTACCAATCAATCTTCAAAAAACACCATTCGACACATCTTTTTTCTAAGAGAAGAAACAAAAAGGAAGTAAATGAAGAATAAAAGGAAAAAAAAAAAAAAAGAAACATAAAAATCAACTTCAATGGCCACTAATTTTTAAAATAGCTTTCCATGTGTTCAAACATGTATTAACGAAGAATAAATAAGGCGAGCAAGATTTACTAATCCACATTAATAGCACAAAGTGTTTCCATATGCTACCAGAAAAATCATACTGGTTTCTGATTGGTAGTGACACAGCAGGCAAGGGTTGGAGAGATTAATGGAGTTGTGGCTTAGGGTTGAAAGAAGAGAGATAAAAAATTACGTTGAGGATAGATAAATATGGTGATAAGAATAAAAATGGATCCCGTGATTTGTGCAATTAATTTATTATTTTGAAACATAATTTTTATATTAGGCTAAGAATAAGCTAGAATTGATTCTATTTTTCTAAATAATTTTAAGAAAAGGATCAAG
Source organism: Nicotiana attenuata (assembly GCF_001879085.1). Taxonomy (NCBI): domain Eukaryota; kingdom Viridiplantae; phylum Streptophyta; class Magnoliopsida; order Solanales; family Solanaceae; genus Nicotiana; species Nicotiana attenuata. The sequence goes on along the minus strand of NW_017675166.1, from coordinate 41,123 downwards.
CCCGTAGAAAAGAAAGGATACCTGAATATCAAATGGCTCAAGAAAAGGCACATAATCAGCAATATTAAATGCTCCAGCCAATCGCACCATTTCCTGTACAATGCTCTTCAAATCAAATCTATCGCTATTCCCAATATCCCCAAATAACATTCTATACGTCATATTCGCAATCAAATCCCCAATCTTCTCTCCAAGTTCCACCACTTCGCCGCCATCAGCCGCCACCTTCAGCCGCCGCACCAAAACCCCAATTTCCTCTTTCCTCATCCCAGCAAAAGACTCAATTTTCTCCGCCGTGAGCAGCTCTTGTATGCAGAATTTCCGAGCGTTACGCCACTGTGGACCGTACGGAGCAAAAGCCAAACCCTTAGCACCGTCGCTTACGTACTCCACCGCCTTAAGCTTTGGGCGGCTGGCGAAAACGGCGTCGTGTGTCTTGAGTATTAGCTCGGCGGTTTCAGGGGACGAAACCACAACCGTTGGAACGTTTCCGAGCTTTAAGAACATTATTGGACCGTATTTTTTGGATAGATCGTATAGGGTACGATGAGGGAGGGTACCTAGCATGTGGAGATTGCCGATTATCGGAAGACCTCGTGGTCCCGGTGGAAGTTTCCGGCGAACATTTTCCGGCGCCGCCTTCCATCGGAGTTGGATGAAGTATAGGAGAAAACCAATGAAAATTGAAAGAAAGGCGATGTATATAGAGAACATTGGGAGTTTTGATTTGGGAACTGGGAATAAAGTCTAATCAAAATGGAATAGAAATATCAAACAAGGATAAAATTAATATAATAGTAATATCATATGGTGGATGAGAGCATACTTTTGTAATACTCCTATTTTATACAGTAAACTGCGTATTTGCTAAATTTGGAAAACGCCCATGTACAGAGTTACATGTAAAGTTGCCATCGCTGACAAAGAAATATCTTTTAAAAAATAATTTTCATGAAAAAAAGTCATATATTATTTCACTTAAAACTGATGTATAAGATGAATTGAAAGGTGTTTGCAAGTCTTGAAGAGCTGGTTGCAAACTACTTAATTAAGAACTACTAATTGTTTGATTGCAAGTAATTTTAGAAAGCGACTTGCAAAAAATTATATGTATCATGTATGAGCTACTTGCGAGTTACTTACTTGAGTTACATGCAAATTCCTGGCGGTAAGAGTATTAAATGAACATTTACAGTTTAGTGTATTATGAAGAGCAGTTACTATCATCGCAATATTCTTGTACCTGTTATTATTATCTATTTGTCTTTGGCAGTCTTGGTTATACAGGAAAGCAAAAGTAATGAAACGCCACACCAGGTTGAAGTTAAGAGAGATGAGCAGCGGTTCAAAGTTCACATATCTTCTGATACGCGAAGAATTTGATGCCCTCCTCTCATTGATTAGAGCCAACAACAACAACAACGACGACCCAATATAATTCCCCTTAGAGGGAAAAGGCTTTGAAAAAGAGCCATGGCATAACTGGTAAGGTTGCTGCCTTATGACCTTGTGGTCGCAGGTTTGAACCATAAGAATAAGAGATCAGAAGAGGATACAGGGAAGGAAAGGGGCTAATGATTGTTGAAGAAAGAATGACTGAAGTTTTGGTTCAAGAAATCCCTTATTTATAGAGAAACAACGACGAAACTGACGGTGCATTCAATGTTTTTGGGGAAATGAACCGGCGGTGCATTCAATGCTTCTGGGGAAATGAACCGACGGGACGTTTCGAGCGTTTCGAGCGCCTACATCACGAACGTGACGTCATCACGAGAGGTTCGAGAAAATCGAGGTCCAGATCGTTTCTCGTTATTTCATTTTAAGAAACGCGGGGACTATCTGTATACGGCCAAAATCAGAGAGTTCGACTTTGGGGCTACTGTGGCACTCCACGCCCGACCTCGAGAAGCTCGAAGCGGAATTTGAAGGCGGACCCCGAGGTGCATCCCTCGAGGGAGCATATCGAAGGTCAATCTCGGAGCAGCACTAATCGATGATCTCCATGGAAAGGCGGGAAAACCCTCAAGGACACGTGGTTGGAGCTGACCAAGTCTGCAAGAATGGTGCAACTCCGTACTGAGCCGTTATACAACTGTACCAATAACATTTCCTTGTCATTATTAAACATGTATTATGTTGGGATTCACCCCTCCTATATAAGGGGACCCTTGTCATTTTGTAAAGGACGCGATATGTTGAATACAAGACAACATTCTCTGCTCTCTTTGCTTAAACAATTGTTCTACATATTTATTGCTTATTCTTTCATTATTCATTCATTGTTCACTTATTGTTCTTCAGTTATTGTCCATTATTAATCGCAAGAGGCTATCTTTGAGGCTTTCATTATCATTGTTTCTTCATTAACTGTTCATCGCTAACTGCCCTGACTACCTCGAAGCCCCTGTTCCGGCCAGCTCGAGGCTCAGTTTCGCGATAGCTTTGATTTGCGTTTCTTATTCTCTTCAATTACACCCAGCATCTATTGCCTAACAGCTAGTATTAAAATAAATCACATATTTTTAGAACCACAAATCAAATATAATTGTAAATACCATTTTCAAGGTAAACAGTTTGGTGCCCACCGTGGGGCTAAAAATAATAGTGATTGTTTTGGTGCTAGTTTTCTGAAAACACAAGTTATTCTTCAAACTTTTTCTTGTCCAAGAATCTCTGATTTCGTGTTAAAATGTCTAACTTAGCGAATGCACACGAAAAAAACGGTATTGGGCTTTATGGTGAGAACGGTGCAGATGCCGGTGTACGATCGCAAAACCCAAGGGTAGCACTAGCACAAATCCCCGTTGACGTGGGCTCACGCAATGCTGTGCATATCGATGTGAGCTCACATACCAACGGAAGTGTGCGCGGAGAAAACCAATACGAAGCACAGGGGACTCCAGCTCAGGAGGAAAGAGAAGTTAGCCTTCAAGTCATTTTTGAGATGTTACAAGCACAACAAGTGGCTATTGCTCAGCTACAAAGTCAACAAAAAACTCCAAGCACAGCAGCACCGGAAACGGATCCTCGAGTCGAGAAGGCACCAGAATGATCGAGTAACAACGGGTCAGCAGCAGACCCCGCTATTTATGAAGATGCTCGAAGACCTCACCAAAAGGATTGAATCAGGAGAAAAGAAGATAGAGGCTAACGATAAAAAGGTGAAGACTTATAACTCGAGGGTCGATCAGATCCCGGGCGCATCCCCGATTCTGAAGGGTATAGATTCAAAGAAGTTCATGCAGAAATCATTCCCATCAAGTGCGGCTTCGTAGCCCATCCCGAAGAAATTCAGAATGCCCGATGTTCCGAAGTATAACGGGACCACGGACCCTAATGAGCACATTACCGCTTATACTTGTGATGTAAAAGGGAATGACTTAAAGGATGACGAGATTGAATCCGTCTTGCTGAAGAAATTTGCAGAGACACTATCGAAGGGGGCCATGATGTGGTATCACAACCTACCCCCGAATTCGATAGATTTATTTGCCATGTTGGCAGACTCTTTTGTAAGGGCACACGCTGGTGCCATCAAGGTCGCCACCAGGAAGTACGATGTCTTCAAAATCAAGCAGAGAGAAAACGAGATGCTAAGGGAATTTGTATATCGCTTTCAGATGGAGCGAATGGAATTACCACCAGTCTCCAATGACTGGGATGTGCAGGCCTTCACTCAGGGCTTAAATGAACAAAACTCGGTAGCTTCGAAACAGCTAAAACAAAATTTGATAGAGTATCCCTCCGTGACCTGGGCGGAGGTGCACAACAGGTATCAATCGAAGATTAGGGTTGAAGACGATCAATTAGGAGCCCCTTCGGGTTTAGTATATCCTAGCAGGTTTTTAATAAAGGAACAAACAAGGAAAGATACCAGCCGTATGTAGAAGATCGAAGAAACACCCGAAGCGTAATGTACCTCGAGGCGGTCGAAGGACATATCGAGGTCAAATTTCCCGAGGACTCATGAGTAAAGCCGAGTTCGATAGGTACGCCAGGCCGGTAGAGATACCTCGGCTATCCGAGTACAATTTCAACGTCGATGTCTCGGGCATCGTATCAGCCATAGGTAAAATCAAAGATACCAGGTGGCCAAAACCCATACTGTCAGACCCTTCACAGAGGAATCCTAACTTGGTATGCAAATATCACGGCACTCACGATCATAGGACCGAGGATTGCATAAAGCTTCGAGAAGAGGTAGCCCGACTGATCAACGAAGGGCATCTTCGAGAGTTCCTCAACTGTTGATACCCAATTTTTCCCTATATATTTTTAATATGCAAAATACTTTCAAAATAGCATGTGCATGCATATATAAGTAAGTCCAAATGTTTTACTATTTTTCCTTAATTTTTAAAGATTTTTAAATCAATTTATTGCTCTATTTTATCTATAAAATACCAATAATTATTCCCAAAATTATCATTTTTTGGTGATTCATTTATTGGATTTTCATATTTATAAATGTGGCTAATATAATTTTTGCATATTTTTACAAAGTCATTCAGTATTTTTCAAAGTTAAATTGTATGTAATTACAATATTAGCCTCTTTTAGGATTACTTACGTTTATATTCATAAAATTAGGTCTGGTATTTTTAAATAGTTGATTATGTGTTATAAATCATTTTGGTACTTTGAATTTATTCCCAGAAAGTAATTTATTCTTTTATAAATTAAATAGGGGAAAATTGGCTATTCAAGTTATAGCCAAATTTGGCTTTCAATTGTGGCCAAAATGGACCAATTCCCAGCCCAATTTTTTTTCTTATAACCCAATCACCCGACCCAGACCCTATACACGCCTACCCGACCCAAAAAACCCATCAGATCAGGACCGTTGATCTAAAAGATCAACAGCCAAAATTTGTTCTTACCATTTTAATTCATACGACCCCCCAACCCTAAGCCATTTTTCCAAAGGCGCCGCTTCAGATGCTCTCATCCTCTCTCCTCTCTCAAACCTAACCCTAGACTCCGTCAATCGCCTCCTTCTCCGGCCATCTCCGGCTACCTCCTTTCAACCCCAAGCCTCCAATGGGTCTCTCATCGCCTTGCCTTCTATGATCTGCTTATTCTCGAGCTTATTTTGAAAGATCGTCTACTCTGAACCGTTTTTACTTTCTTTGAAAAACTAAGGTTTCTCGGAGTTCTTTTACGCATGTTTTAACCGATTTTTTTATGATTAAAACCTTTTTCCTTGTTTATTTTGACCGATTTCATGCTCTTACTGCTTTTTAACTTGACTTTGCTAAAAGCCCTAATTTCTAAAGATTTTCTTCGCTCTGGTTATGTGTGTTAGCATGATTTCTTTACTTTGGTTCTATGTGTCAGCATGTTTCCTTTGCCTTGGTTCTGTGTGCTAGCCTGTTTACCTGATTCTTGTTAATGTCTCGTAGTCACCATGCTTCGAATATGTTCTGCTGAATCTTAGCCTACTTATACCACCTCTGAATGATTGTGTTTGCTCATCTCTTGTTTCTTTCTGTCTATACGGCTGACTCTGTTTACTACTCTTGTTCATTCACCTCTATTTATATGTTGAAAATACAAAACCATGACTTCCCATGATTGATTCTGATTTTCCTTAATTGTTGGTAATTGAAAGATTTTCTTTCAAAGCCCTAGAATTCTACTCGTCTGTTTAAATTAACTATTTTCATTACCTTATTTGCTTTAGTACGTTGTTTTTACTGGGCCTTTCCTTAATTGGGTTTTTCTGAATTTGGTCCTAATTGACTACTCTATGCATACTAAACCTTGACTCCTTCCTTATTTAATCATGCACTGATTTTTTCTTCTTGCCTTATATGGTACTGAATCTTTCTGTTTGATCTTGATTCCCTTAACTTAAGGGAATACTTCCTTAATTCTCTAATTGATTGATTCTGAGTTCTTAAATTAATATAATACTATGATTTTTAGCTTATTTCACTACCTACTTTCAACTATAAATACCCTAAGTCTTTCACAAACAAACGAACACTTTTAGTTCTGAACTCACACTTACACTCAAACACTCTCTTGCTTTACTACTTGCATTGTGGCCTGTTTAGCCGGCTGAAAGCCAAGGCTTTTCGAAGTCCTGCTACTTTTCTTTACTACACTTTGCTTCTTTGACTGGTATGTTCTAATTAAGTTTTCAGCATCAACAACAACATGGTTACTTAATGTTCTTGCATTCTTGTCTGCCTACTGCTTGTATCTAATTCAGTACCTTTATTTAGCATGCTGTAATTTATTTTCTCCTGTTCTGAATCAATGTATTATGAATCCTAAATCCCTACCCCAATGTGTTTAATACTTATGGTTTGTTTGGGGCATGACATCATCAAACATTGCTGAGCACGACCCAAACCTGGTCCTTCTAGGATCACAACCTCCATGTTACCCTTATATGTGTGTGTTCTGGTTGATTTTACAAGCATGGCAGCACTCCCTATTGCTGTGCATGCCCAGAATAACTCATGCCTAAGTATATAGGCTCCTTGCAATGGTTTCCCAATCCCCTGCCCCTTGGTGTGAAATTATCAATTCTTTGAAGTGTTAAAAGATGTCTCCCATCACCCTTTCCCTCTCCTTTATTCCCTCAGCTCCTAGAACTCAGTTTCTGCACTCTTCACTCTCCTCTTAGATTTAAGCTCTACCCCTCCTCTCATGTGAGCCCTGCCTTGGGACCCATGAGTTCCCTCTGAACTTGGACACATGAGGGCTGGCATTTCCACACTGCACTTGTCCCTATTCTGGTGATGTAATTTGGGTGTGAGCACTGCCCCGGGTCCTATTGAGGCCCTTAGGAAACTCTGACGCACTCAACTTTGTGAAAGGCTTTGAAGCAATGACATCTTAAGGAAGTTATTCTATAGCTCAGGGAGGAACCAAGAATCATGCCTCCTCTAGTTGTATTTTTATGTATTTTGATGTAATTTATTATTCCTGGTTTGTAATAATTTGTAATGAACATTTGGGGCTGGCTAGTGAAAAGGGTTGGGTATTTATGCATGTCAAGGGTAGAAACCATGCCTATAGGATATTTTAAATTTCTGCATATTCAAACTGCATTTAGAAACCATGCCTATAGGGTATTTTAATTTTGCACCTTAGACATCATGCCTATAGAGATTTATTCTGCATGTTTAACTTCACATCTAGATAACCTGCCTATAGGGATTATCTAAAATTCTACACGTTTAGATATCATGTTTTAGGGCCCAAGTGGTTATAATCCAGTAACGTGTTAAAATCAGTAACGAATAGAAATCATGCCTATAGGGATTCTTAAATAAATCTAATTCGCTTCGTTCACAGTCAATGTTAGATATCATGCTCCTAGGAATTAAAATTAGTAATAGTAGATACTATCACCTGCAGAATCTGTAACCGGTCTAATTTAATTTCGCCTATTCTGAATTTTTTTTTTATATATAATCTAATCCCCTCACTTAACGAGGTCTAGCAAGCATGCCTATAGAATTTCGGTTTGTGAAGCCAGATTGACTTTGGCCATGAAAGACAAAATGAACAACTTTCCTGGCACTACATCATGGTTTTTTGTAAACAACTTTTTCATTTGAATGTTAAATATTTTGCCGGTCAGTTGCCTTTGCGCATTCACAAAAGGTGGCGGTTCTTTCTAGAAAAATAAGATAGGTTATTTATGTGTGAGAGGAGGCTCAAATTGCAGAACATAGTTGTTTGTAATTTTTTTAGCTTAACAATGTACCTTTACATTGCAGACATTATAGAGCTCTTCCGAAGTAAGGAGCCACCCCTCCCGGGTTGTTGTTCTTTTCCTCCTCGTTGCTTTACCATGATCTGCAAAGAAAAAGTCTAACATTGTTAGTTGAAGCATATGCAGTGAATTGGATGGTACAGTTGAAAGCATGGGTTAAAAACAGGGGTGCAGAATAGAAGGGGCGCGGACCGCGCAAAAGAGCCACACGGACGCGCTGGGTAGCGCGGACCGCATAAAACTGGAGCGCGGACCGCGCTTAAGATGTTCCAGATACACCCCTCTCTGAATCTCACCGACGCGGTCCGCACTATTTTGGACCGCGGCCGCGCTAGACTGGCGCGGACCGCACAGAAAGGGCGCGCGGCCGCGTAGGGCAACCAATGAACTGAGGACGGGGATTTTCATTTAAGTCCAAGTTATTTGTTCAAATTATGGGTCCTAATTGTCCCTACTCAGTTACTAATCAAGAAATCATGCCCATTGTTTCACATAAAACACACAAAAATCTACCCTAACAGGTAAAACTAAGAGAGAAAGATGAAAAAAAAATAAAAAAAAGAAGAACTTATACTAACAGGAAGCAAAA
>NW_017675166.1:22089-32779 GCF_001879085.1 Nicotiana attenuata | reverse complement strand
GCTGCCAAGTGCTGGGCCAACCACGGGCGAACCTCTTCTTTCATTGCCAGCTTTTCTAAGTATTGGGTTTCGTCCTCTTCATTGAACCCCAAAAATTCGTTCAGAGACTTCCCATCAAACATCACCACTTTGTCCCTCACTTGTGTCACCTTTGAATATTTCACCACATGATAAACATTACAGTAAAATTCTTTCACCATATGTTCATTTGCGACTATGCAAGGTTCCTTGAAGAACCCCCAACCCTCTCTAGTACGGAATTGTGCTTGCACATGTGGGTTTAGAGGAAGAAGATCAGAATCAATAAATTGCCTCTCCGGAATCAATTTTCTTTTGGGCCACCACTCTCAAAATCTGTGGAAGGCTATTTCACTTACAAATCTATCAGCCCATGCTTCCGGTTTTCTTGTTCTCTCAACACCACCAACTTGGGGCTCACCCCCCTCGCCAAATCCTGCACTCTCCCCAGATAATGAAGCTGTGGGGGAGGTGGAGTATTGTGCCTCACTTCTATCTTCGGACTTATCAGACGAGTCCAAAACTACATTCACCGGTTTCTTGAGGCTTTTATCAGTTGGTCCCTTGGAGGTAGGTGAAGCTGAGGGAGAGTCATGCAATTTGAGCGAGAGAGACATGTGAGTTGGAGCAGATTCAGAAGTAATACTCCGGGATAGGGCATACTCACTCCCCGAAGTGTGGGAGGTAGCTCTATCAGCTTCCCGTATTATCTTGCGGGTCTTTTTTATATTCTCCCGAGTCTGGGGAGTGAGTTTAACAACCCGCTTCCCTTTTCCCCCTCGGGAGGAGCCACCCCTCCCGGGTTGTTGTTCTTTTCCTCCTCGTTGCTTTACCATGATCTGCAAAGAAAAGTCTAACATTGTTAGTTGAAGCATATGCAGTGAATTGGATGGTACAGTTGAAAGCATGGGTTAAAAACAGGGGTGCAGAATAGAAGGGGCGCGGACCGCGCAAAAGAGCCACGCGGACGCGCTGGGTAGCGCGGACCGCGTAAAACTGGAGCGCGGACCGCGCTTAAGATGTTCCAGAGACACCACTCTCTGAATCTCACCGACGCGGTCCGCACTGTTTTGGACAGCGGCCGCGCTAGACTGGCGCGGACCGCGCAGAAATGACGCGCGGCCGCGTAGGGCAACCAATGAACTGAGTACGGGGATTTTCATTTAAGTCCAATTTATTTGCTCAAATTATGGGTCCTAGTTGTCCCTACTCAGTTACTAATCAAGAAATCATGCCCATTGTTTCACATAAACACACAAAATCTGCCCTAACAGGTAAAACTAAGAGAGAAAGAAGAAAATAAGAAGTTATACTAACAGGAAGCAAAATAAAATAAACTAAACTAAACTATGAATGAGATTAGTGAGTAATGTTACCAGGGGTTGTGAACGATTTAACAACTTGAAGCAAGTTGTTGTTTTGATGCACAGTGAAAAATTGAGAGCTCAGGTAGAAAATTGGCGACAAGGTTAAAATGAAGCCTAGGGTCTCTATTTATAGAAAACATTGTGGGACCCATTACTTACCCACCAGCGCGGCCGCGCAGAAATGGCCGCGGACCGTGCTGGATTTCCAGCACCCTTAATTGCCTGAACAACCCACGCGAACCGCACTGTTTTGATGCGCGGCCGCGTGGGAAACTTCAGAGAGTATGCATTTTGGGCTTCTCACGCGCGGACCGCACAAAAATGCCACGCGGACCGCGCAGAAAACTTCAGAGACTCAGCTTCCATTTCACCAGCCTGCGCGGACCGCACTATTTTGGTGCGCGGCCGCGTAGGAAAACTTCAGAGACCTTAAGATTTTTGCTACTTTTGCCCTGCACTGGTTCAACATCAACCCTGCAACATCTCACAAACCATGAGTTGAAAAATCCTAATCTACAACGGAAAAATAAAAAGAAAGAAAAAGACATGGGTTGCCTCCCAAGAAGCGTCTGATTTAACGTCGCGGCACGACGCATTTTACCACAATATCACTTCAAATGAAGGAGTGCCACCACGTGGCTGTCATCAATTTTCCCCAAGTAATGCTTCACACGATGCCCATTGACTCGGAAAACTTCACCATTTTTGTTCTTTAGATCAATAGCACCAAATGGGGTCACCCCAACAACTTCAAATGGACCACTCCACCTAGACCTGAGCTTTCCCGGGAATAACCTCAACCGGGAGTTGAATAGAAGAACCATGTCACCCACCTTGAATTCGTTACCCCTAGCATACTTGTCATGGAGGTACTTCATCTTGTCCTTGTACAAAGACGAGCTGGAGTAAGCATGAAATCTAAACTCATCAAGCTCATTCAATTGCTCCACTCAGAGATTTGCTGCAACATCCCATTCCAAGTTCAACTTCCTCAATGCCCACATAGCCTTGTGTTCAAGTTCCGCTGGAGGATGGCAAGCTTTACCAAACACCAACCGATACGGAGACATACCAATTGGAGTCTTGTAAGCCGTCCGATAAGCCCAAAGAGCATCATCCAATTTCTTTGACCAATCGGTCCTATTAGCATTCGCCGTTTTGGACAGAATACTCTTTATCTCCCGATTTGAGACTTCCACTTGTCCACTAGCTTGTGGATGATAGGGGGTGGTCACTTTGTGATTAACTCCATACTTAGCAAGCAATGAATCAAAAGCCTTGTTGCAAAAATGGGACACCCCATCACTAATAATAGCTCGAGGAGTACCAAATCTTGTAAAGATACTCTTTTTCAAAAATGCTACGACACTTCGGGCTTCATTGTTGGGAAGAGCCACGGCTTCCACCCATTTTGAAACATAGTCCACCACCACGAGAATGTAAGTATTACCACAGGAGCTCACGAACGGACCCATGAAATCGATGCCCAAAACATCAAAAATATCCACCTCAAGAATTGTATTGAGGGGCATCTCATCATTCTTGGAAATACCGCCGGCTCTTTGACATGCATCACATCTCTTCACCAATTCACTAGCATCCTTGAACAACGTGGGCCAATAGAAGCCGCAACTCAAAACTTTTGAGGCTGTCCTCACCCCCCCCCCCCCCCCCCCCCGTGATGACCACCATAGGGAGAAGAGTGACAAGCCTCCAATATGCTCATTNGTCTCCATCTTCATCTAATCGGGACAAACTGGTCGGCAACTTGATTCTCGCTTCCCTTTCTATCCACAATCTCTAAATCAAATTCCTGAAGGAGTAGCACCCATCTCATCAATCTTGCTTTCGAATCCTTCTTAGTCATCCAGTACCGAAGGGCTGCATGGTCCGTGTGTATGATCACCTTTGCCCCCATAAGGTAAGGTCTAAATTTCTCCATTGCGAACACAATATTCAATAGCTCCTTTTCTGTCACTGTGTAATTTCTCTAGGCCTCATTCATAGTCTTGCTAGCATAATACACAGGATGGAACATTTTGTTGATTCTTTGGCCTAGCACCGCCCCAACCGCTACATCACTCGCATCGCACATAAGTTCAAAAGGCAAATCCCAATTAGGTGCAGTGATTATAGGGGTTGTTGTCAACTTGTGTTTCAGTAGCTCAAAAGACTCCATGCACTTCTCATCAAAAATAAACTTGACATCCTTCTCTAACAACTTGCAAAGCGGGTTCACAATTTTTGAAAAATCTTTAATGAATCGCCGGTAGAACCCGGCATGACCAAGAAAACTCCTCACCCCTTTGACAGAAGTAGGGGGAGGGAGTCTTGAGATAACCTCTATTTTTGCCTTATCAACTTCAATTCCTTGCCTTGAGATTTTGTGACCCAATACAATTCCCTCTTGCACCATAAAGTGATATTTCTCCCAGTTGAGCACAAGGTTGGTTTCTTCACATCTTGCCAAAACCCTATCCAAGTTCACCAAACATTCTTCAAATGAATCTCCCACCACACTGAAGTCGTCCATGAATACCTCCAAGATATCCTCCACCATGTCGGTGAAAATTGCCATCATACATCTTTGAAAGGTCGCTGGGGCATTACATAGTCCGAATGGCATTCTCGAGAAAGCGAACGTGCCATAAGGACATGTAAAGGTTGTCTTCTCCTGATCCTTTGGGGCAATGAGAATTTGATTATACCCCGAGTAGCCATCTAGAAAACAATAACAGGCCCGGCCCGTAAGACGAACAAGCATTTGGTCCAAGAATGGTAGTGGGAAATGATCTTTTCTTGTCACCTTGTTCAGCTTTCTATAGTCCATACATACTCTCCAACCCGTAACTGTCCGAGTGGGAATCAACTCATTGTTGGCATTGGTCACTACCGTCATTCCACCCTTCTTTGGCACACATTGGACCGGAGAGGTCCATGAACTGTCTGAGATCGGGTAAACCACACCGACGTCAAGCCACTTGATAACCTCTTTCTTTATCACTTCTTGCATCACCTCGTTGAGTCTCTTTTGATGTTCAAGAGATGGTCGTGCTCCTCCTCCAAGATGATCTTATGCATGCAAAATACGGGGCTTATCCCCCTGATGTCCGCCAAAGTCCATCCTATTGCCCTTTTTTGCTTTTGGAGCACCTCCACAGTGGCCTCAACCTGCAAGTTAGTAAGGAAAGAAGAAAGAATAACTGGAAGAGTAGAATTAGAGCCCAAGAATTCATACCTGAGGTGTGGAGGAAGTGGTTTCAACTCCAACACCGGTGGCTCCTCAATTGATGGCTTGGTTGGCGGAGTTTTGCGATTTTCAAGATCCAAAGATAGTTTCCTAGGCTCATATGAATATGAACCCATTCCATGCAATGCATTCACGCACCCCACTCTACCGGCATCATCATTGGCATCCATGTTAAGAAGCACGGCTTCAAGAGGATCTTCAACATTAATCAAGGCACTTGTGTCATCCACTATCACCGCCGTGACAATGTCCACAAATGAACACACCTCCGTACTATTGGGTTGCCTCATTGACTTGCACACATGAAATACTACCTTCTCATCTCCCACACGGAATGTTAACTCCCCTGCTTCCACATCAACCAATGCCTTCCCCGTAGCTAGGAAAGGTCTTCCAAGAATGATAGGCACTTCGAAATCCACTTCACAATCCAATATGACAAAGTCGGCCGGCAATATGAATTTGTCCACCCGGACAAGCACATCATCGATTATACCTAGAGGCCTCTTCATCGACCGGTCCGCCATTTGAAGTCTCATGGAGGTTGGCCTAGGTTGCCCAATTCCCAAAGTCTTGAAGACTGAGTACGGCATCAGATTAATGCTAGCCCCCAAGTCGCATAGGGCCTTAGCAAAGTCCGCACTTCCGATAGTGCAAGGAATAGTGAAAGCTCCAGGGTCCTCTAGTTTCGGGGCCATAGAATGCACAATCGCACTAACTTAGTGCGTCATTTTTATTGTTTCACACTCCATAGAACGCATCTTGGTGACTAAACCCTTCATAAATTTTGCGTACCCAGGCATTTGTTCAAGTGCCTCCACTAAAGGAACATTGATTGTGAGTCTCTTCATCATGTCTATGAATTTCTTGAACTGATTGTCGTTCTTTTGCTTTGCTAACCGCTGAGGATATGGTGGAGGTGGTCTAGGCAAGGGTGCCTTTGCCTTGGGCACCGCCGGCTCGGGTATATCAATAATGTGTTCCCTAGACGGGTTCACGGTGTCAACATTCAAAGGTGCATCATCATCATGCAACTCAATTTCATCATTCACAACTTGATTCTCAACCGAGGCATGCACATCACCGCCTCTTCCACTCCTAGTTGTAACCGCCATCACATGATTGTTACCCCCCTTCGGGTTCACTACCGTATCACTTGGTACCGCACCTTTTGGGCGGGTATTTAAAGCTTGAGAAATTTGCCCTATTTGCACCTCTAGGTTCCGGATAGATGTGTTGTGCGAAGCCAATTGTGCATCAGAATCTTGGTTCTTTTTCATCATCTGCTCGAACATCATTTCTATCCGTCCCATGTCACTTCCAGAAGAACTAGGCCCTTGTGACTGAAAGGGAGGTGGATTGTTTGGTTGTTGGAACATGGGGGGCCTTTGAAAGCCTTGCCCCCGACCACCATTATTCCACCCTCCTTGATTGCCATTGTTGTTGTTCCAATTGTTGTTGTTCCCATTCCAATTACTTTGGTTATTGCCTTGATTGCCCCAATTGTTGCTTTGATTATTATTGTTCCAATTGTTGCCACCTTGTTGTTGATTATTGTTATTCCAATTTCCGCCTCCTTGTTGATTACCCCAATTGCCTTGGGGGTGCCACTGTTGATTTCCTTGATTTCCTCTATTTCCTTGGTAGTTATTGACATATTGGCACTCCTCACTTTGATCATCAAAACACTCGTTCGAAAAACCACCACCATCGTTGTTGTTGTCAAACTGGTCACCGCTACCTTGAGGTTGTTGTTGCCCTCTTTGCCTCCTTTTTAGCATAGAAACATTCTCCATTGCATTGACTTGGCGTGGGTTTTGTACTTGTTGCAACTGCGCCTTCGCCAACTGATTCATTGTTGTTGTAAGTTCGTCAATAGCTTGGCCATGATCACTCAACTCCTTATGCAAATGGATGACCGTGGGGTCACCTTGGGGTATATTCGCTCGGCTTTGCCATGCCGAAGAGGTGTCCGCCATTTCATCAAGTACGTCACATGCCTCTTGGTAAGAAAGTTTCATAAAGTTCCCACCGGCCAATTGTTTCACAATGCATTGCTTTGTGGTGTTGATGCCCTTATAGAAAGTCTGTTGGATCATCGCCTCAGTCATGTCGTTGTTAGGGCATTCCTTCACCATTGTTCTATATCGCTCCCAGATCTCATGCAATGGCTCCGTTGGCATTTGCTTAAAGGCTAGAATCTCGTCCCGAAGAGCTGCCATATGACTTGGAGAAAAGAACTTTGCAATAATTTTGTCCGCCAATTCATCCCATGTGGTGATAGAATGATTTGGTAACCTTTCTAACCAGTCCAACGCTTTGCCCCGAAGAGAAAACGGGAAAAGCCTCAATCTCAACGCATCCTCTGACACGTTTGTTTGTTTGCTGCCCCAGCAAGTATCTACGAACCCCTTCAAGTGCTTGTATTCATTTTGGTCGAGGCGCCCTTAAAATAACCCCTTTGCTCGAGCAAGGTCAACATGACATTTGTGATTTGAAAGTTCCCCGCCCGGATTCGGGAAGGAACAATGGCACTCGCGTACCCTTGATTAGGAAGAACTCTTGGGACCGCTCTTGGTGGTGGCGGAGGAGGGTCTGGAATAGGACTGTTGTCATGTACATTAGCATTGGCATTTCGACCTCTCCGTGGTACTTGAGGTACCGAAAGCTCATCTTGCTCAACATCTTCAACCTCCTCCCCCGCCAAGGCATTGCCAAGAGGGTCATTTCCGTTTAGGGCCATGTGTACCTGATGGATTAACACAAATAAAATTAGTAAAAAGAAGGAAAGAGAAGCAAAACACAAAACTAGCTACACAAATAGTCAACACCGTAAGCTCCCCGGCAACGGTGCCAAAAAGTGATTAGGTCGCAGCGGACTCAACCTTTGGAAGAGTGGGCGCTAATACTTTTACCCAATAGTGGTATCGGGGTCAATTTCCACAGAGAGCTAGAAAGGGAGTTGGGTATTTGTTTAGCCTAGAAATGCGAGTTTCCTTCTAATTGATCTTCTATCATTTTTGGGTTTTTATGATTATCGACTACAATTTAACAACTACTAATTATAACTAAGTTATGCTAAGATTTTAATTCTAGGTTGTATGCAAGATAGAGAAAGGCACTAGGGTCGTGGCATTTTTCTAGGTGGTTAACTAACGGGTAGAGATGCCTAATACAAGAATGATAATTATGGGGCTTATGATATAACCTTTGCACAATTGCTCTCACTCTCACACCTCTCGGTAGAAAGAGTGATTTTGCCCAATTGACTCTCTCGAGACCAATTGGGTAGGCTAACAAGCCAAGCAACTTATGGTTCAAGTTGGGTAATTGCTCTCTCGAGTTTACCCGTTAATTGGGACTACCATTCTCATGGGTCCATCCCAATTCCTTATTGGGTTAGCTTTGGAGTCATAGACACTCTTTCTCAAGAAGAGTCAAGACTCACTAAGCTAGACTTAGTGTTTGCAACCACCAAATCCTAGTTAAAACATAAAATTAACCCAAATATCAAACACCCAACATCATTCAAGCATTAAACAATCACACCCATTAATTACCCACGCTAGGGTTGAGCCAAAACCCTAGCTAATGGGTTTAGCTAGCCATAATAGCAACAGAAATTGAAGAAGAAGTAGATAAAATCAACATATTAATTAACTAGGAAATTAATCTACACAAATCCACGTTAAAACAAGATTAAAATGCCCAAAATAGGATAAAACTTGAGTCTCACGAGTGCTGCTGCTATCTGATGTCTAAAACTTAACCTAGAAATAATAAAATATTCTATTTATACTATGCCAGAAAAATCGGACAAAAATACCCCTGCGGGGCTGGCACGGACCGCGCCGGACCGCGCAGAAATGCAGCGCGGCCGCGTAGGGGTCTGGGCCTTCGATCATTCACTTCTGAAGCTGGGGGCGCGGACCGCACAAAGAGGTAGCGCGGCCGCGCAGGCTAATGGGCGCGGACCGCACAACAATGAAGCGCGACCGCGTAGACACCAGCGCTGACCGCGTAGAAAAGAGCGCTGACCGCGCTTGGAGACTCCTGAAATGAGTGCTCTCTGAATCTCCTAGCGCGGCCGCGCAGCAAATCAGTGCGGTCCGCGCTAGGTCCTCCTGTCCCTACTTCAATGATTTTTGATACTTGAGCAGGTTTCACTCCGTTTCGAGTCGATTCTTGACTTTTGTCATCTTGTCGCTCAAACCTGCAATCAAGCGCACTTTGTTAGCATTCTGGGTCTATTTTATGACAATTCATACATAAGGCATAGGCAAGTATGGGCATAAAACGTGTTAAAATCACAGTTATCACAGTTGATGAGATAAATGGTAAATTTATAGATTTCTCATTTCTCCTCTATAGTTATATCTTTGATGACTTTTAGAGCTGATAAATAATGTTGTATTTTTCAGAGGTAAAAGTTCCAACTGCAATATTAGCAGCTGAGCATTGTATGGGGTCGAATTTGACTGACCACGTCCCTAAGCCAGCACGACCGACCGAATATATGTGAGTCCGGCTAGAAGGACGACCTAGGAATAATAAGAGGGACGACTTCATGATCACGTCGGCCCCTCTATAGCATGAACTTTATTTCTGTCTTTTAATATTCAAGTAAGGATCCTCTATTATATAAAGAGGGGTCCGAGCCTTGTAAAAGGGGGGATTTTTCATTGATTGGAAATGCAATCTCTCTAACATTCTCTCTTCTCTCTAACATTATCTCTCTCTCTGATCTCTCGAAGATTATCGCGCTCTCTCTCTCTCTCTCTGATTTGTATTATTGTTGTCTGAATCAATTGCCAAGATCATCCTAGGGTTTATTATCTTCGATTACGATTTACCCCTTCATCTATATTGATTGATTTGCTTAAAAAGTGGTAAACAACTTTTGAGTCAAACAAGCATGACCATATATTTCCGCCTGACCAAGCGAAGCAGCTAGGCGATGCTTTATCTGCAAAATCCGAGGCAATGTGGTATCTCTTAAATAATTTAGGTTTTTTAAATGGATTGAAGAAGATCATTATATGCAATAAATTAACTACATTAAAATAAAGAATGGTAGAATAGGATAATTTGTCATTAGCAATGTCCATTTGTTATAGTTCAATATAAAAAAAGGATGAAATATATATTGAAATCATCTGTATTTCCTAAAAGGAAACTAACTTTTCTATTTGATGTAAAAAGGGGGACTAATAACTGTTACCTATTGTGCAGATTGAGAGCTTAGAGGCGTTTGGTTCTGCTCCAAAAATTGAGAGAAGCTTCCCGCGTAAGGCTGTGAGATGGTTCTTCGCGTTCTCATGAAGCTTCCCGCGTTCGCGTATAAGGATTTGTGGTTCAGGGGTCAATGCTCTTCGCGTTCGCAGCGGAGGTCTCGCGTTCGCATAGTTTGGAAAAGGGAAGCATCGCGTTCGCAGTGTGAGGGTCGCGTTCGCATAGAGTGTTTTTGAGGTCTTGGAATTTTGCTCTTTGCGATAGCGAGGCTTGGGCCGCGATCGCGATGAAGAGATATCAGAACTGGGCAGAAAGTTTATAAGTTATTTCATCCGCGATTTTGGGTCATTTTTACTCCATAGTTGATCATTTTGAGAGCTCTTTGAGGGAGATTGAAGAGGGATTCAAGGAGCATTGATTGGAGGTAAGATTTTTGAACCTAAAACTTGATTCTATTGTGAAATTAACCTAGAAATTCATGGAACCTAAGCTAAAAATGGAAGAACTAGGGCTTGGGATTTTGAACTTTTGAATTGGGATTTGAAGGACCATTTGAGGTCGGATTTGAGAACTTTTGATATGTATGAACTCGTAGGGAGATAAGAAACCTATTGGTGTAAAAAATTTTGAGTTTCGAGAAGTGGGCCCGGGGCTCGGGTTTTGCTAATTTCGGGATTTTTGGTATTTTTCGATTGTTTTCGCTTGGGCTTTGTTCCCTTAGCATATTGTAATGTATTCTTTCTGATTTTGGATAGATTCAACGCTCGTGGAGGCCAATTCGAAGGGCAAAGGCGTCGCGAGCTAGGGATTTAGCCGGTTCGAG
>NW_017675166.1:0-22064 GCF_001879085.1 Nicotiana attenuata | reverse complement strand
ATGATAATGATTTAAATGGATGTCCTGAGGGTTTGAAACCCCGATATTGCACATGTAGTGCTATATTGAGGTGAGACACGCGCTTGATGATGAGCGTGGGTCCTTTACAATTGGGGATTGTGACTTGGTCCGTCCCGATTGATGATTTTTCCGCGTATTTGACTTAAACTTATTTGTATCATCACGATTGGCTGATTGCCATATTTGGGCTTCGTGGCAACATTTTGAACCCTTCGGGGATTGTTATCACTATTTCCTTACTGTATTGACTTATTACTTGAACTCAGTCCTGTTGTTTTCACCATGTTTTACAACTCAGTCACTTTTACTCAGTTTTGAGACTTAATCGATATTTTTAAATGATGTTTTGGGCCGAGAACTATTGTTTTACTAATGCCCGAGGGGCTTGTTGATGATTTTTCGGACTGAGTGCGGACGAGGGCCAGATGTGAGGATTACTGAGTGATATGAGGCCGGGGGCCTGAGATACATTTATACGCCACGAGGTGGCTTGAGTGATGTGAGGCCGAGAGCGAGAGTTGATGCCACGAGGTGGCTTGATATAGCGCTTGGCCTAAGGGCCCCCCGGAGTCTGCACACCCACAGTGAGCGCGGGTACCCATTGTGATCTGAGAGTGAGCCCGAGGGCTGATACTGTTCTGAGAGATTGATACTGTGCCCGAGGGGCGATTTCTATTTGTTATTTACCTGCCAAATTACTGTGTTTACTTGTTAAAAAGGATTTACTTGATCACTCCATTGATTTACGTTTTAAGTGATTTTACTGCTTCTGTATAGAATGCTTTGTTTTTGCGTGTTTTCTTGCTTTCAGCCATTATTTACATTTTATTACTCACTGGGTCGGAGTACTCACATTACTCCCTGCACCGTGTGTGCAGATTCAGGCATAGCAGATTCCGCTCCTGAGTGCTGATCCTCCCAGTCCAGGCCGTCCGAATGACCTAAAAATTTGCACACCATCCACAAATGACACAACGGACCTATTTGAAACTTTCCGGAATTCATTCCGACCGCCGTATACTCAAAATCTCACCTATTCGACCGGAAATCGCCAAATTCCAATTTCGCAATTCAAGACTAAATCTACTCCGGACCTCAACAGAACACATTCCGATCACGCAACTAAGTCCCAAATCACTTAATGGAGCTAACCAAATCATAAAAATTCCAAATCTGAGGTCGATATAACTAACAAGTCAAAACTTGGTCAACCTTTCAAATTTTAAGCTTCAAACTGATAACTGTTCTTCCAAAATTTATTCGATTGTGTTCTGAAAACCAAAACCGTCGATTTACATGAGTACATAATACATCACACGGGGCTAGTCCATGGCCCGGAGAACTGGCGAGCGAAAGTGCAAAAAGCTCAAACGACCGGTCAGGTCGTTAAATCCTCCCCCACTTAAACATATGTTCGTCTCTAACGTGCCCTTAGTTGTTCCAAAAAGCCAACAAAGTCATTGTCTAACCTTACCGTGCAGATACCCGGGGTATACCACGTCACCCTATCTGCATAATAGGTCCGCTAACACAATGTAACACTGAAATTTCGCAAATCCAACCTAGCCCATAAATCTTAGAACCACATTTCCACTTCTAAAATCATCTACAAGATTAGAATCTCGCATTTATACTCTGAATACCCAACAAGCTGTAATAAACCAATACCTGCAACCTCAGGTTGCAATTACATGACATACCACATAACTCAAACACTTGTAACGACAACTTCTAATCACAACAATTTCTCAAAAACATTCCAAATTTCGGTAATGAGCCTTTTATCAAACAAAGCCTCATTCCAACACTGTCCTTTTATACTTCCAATGATAAATAAAACACATTAGGAAGTCGTAACCACTCCTCTAGATTAACCATTCCGTGAAGGCACTTTTCCTTTAGTCAAGGACCATCAGCATGAGAATTTATCCTACGAGACCGAACATCGATATTATCTGCCATCCAACACGCTGGAAACTGCAATCCCTTTGTATTCTATTTCTAGATCCCAAAAATCTCATCTAAATTCCAACGACAACTACTCTGGTAACAATGGCACACCAATACAATCTAAAGCCACAACTCGTGCAATTTTGCGCACCAATTAAGCAACAATCTGAACGTACTCAAATCATGGAAAATGACTCAAATGAGAGAGCTGTACCAAGCTTCACCATAGTACCCACCACACAGAATGCTGAGAACCCATCACACCTTGTAGAAACATAACACACGAATCTAGCGGCGAGAGGATCATACCGTTCCACATAACTTCGCTGAAATGCCGCGACCTATTCAAACACTGGTCCGCATGAAACACCTCAACTCACCAGCCACAAAATCATCAACCAAGGCACTAATTTGATTGCCCTAGCACCGCAAAAGTGAATCACTCATAACCATGGAGAAGCAAAAGATACAATGCACACCAGTTCAGATAGAACATATCCAATGTGCAACAAATCAAATGCAATACCAAATACCCGTCTCATTCAAATCCCAGCTAACAAGCCCAAATGAAACTGCCACCATATGTGCATCATAACCACAAGTCTCAACTCTTCGTAAACACCGGAGAGTAACTCATAGATCACGAATAAGCTCAACAAAACAATTTTCGACATTGGCACATCTCGCAAACAATAGCAGTTCAGAAGTAAAACAAATCTGACCAGGTGCAGAACCCACATCCATGTTGACTACCAGTGAAATCCCATATCAACTCTGGTCCACCACCACATAGATAATTAACGCTCTTTTAAAGGTTCACAATGATTGAATCACAGCACATACTACCTCTGAACCAACCTTAGCTATTTTCTCACAAGTCCACAACCCACAAAGCCATCTAATCACGGAAACTCTCAGTCCTTCCCAATCCATAAAGCACACGAATCACCAATATCTAATCACCAGTACCAACTGCCCCGACACATCTAACACACCATCCCGAGTACTCGATCAATGTCCATAAGGGATACTCCTATAATTCTTCTATGCTACCAAGAATAACTCGGACTAATCAGCAGTCGAGTCAAACAAAGAGAGCGCCGGCAATTAATATGAAGTATACCTCAAGCTGCAAACACATGGCCCTTTATTGAAAATATACTCTCATCAAGCCATACCAGTTAGTGATATCATTATCTAGATCATTCTAAACGTCCATGCCTACCTAAGAATCTTGAGACCTTCCTTTCAAAACTGAACGTGACCTTAACACATGCCAAATCTCAACCTACACTACATACCACTATACCATAGCCATCCTATGATAAATATGAGAACTTCATATCTTCTCGCGTGTGTTTTTCAACATGGCTAAAAGGTTGCTCATCAAGAATAATCATTTTAGCTAAAGCCCTTCTGCAAAGTTCTTGATCAAATTTCCAAGAGACGGGCATTCCCACATCCTTTTTACCACCTGAAATTGGTTGAAAGCCTATCAATCTTTGATTTGTTTCAACATTATAGGGAAATTTCACACACCTGCTCATATGACCTTTCAATCCCGCCATTTTTGATATTAAAATCTTCCTTCGTAAAATCACAGTATTTACATTTTACAATTGTTACCCCATTAGGACCATCAACCAGCTTTTGAAAGTGTTCCCACACAACAGATCTTTCTTTCATGCCTTTCCTTTTATTGCTTAAAACTGAATCAACTTCACTTGTAGCTGTGGTTTCATTTGAACCCCCATTTTCACCTATTTTACTTTGAATCTCTGCCATCTGTGAAGATAAAAAGTAAAACATGAAGGAATGATGTACCAAAAAGTAAAACATGAAGCATATGACATATATATAAGAGCAAAAAAACGATAATCTACCACCAAAAGAACATAAAAAATAATGTATCAGAACTCAATTTTACTACAATATTGCAATCACCTTTGTCTTCTTTCAGTAATTTTGATTGTACCAAAAACCCTAACCCACTTGTGCACATCTTCTTTCAATAATAACTTACCAAACATATAAAGAGCAAGATATGAACACACAGAGAAAAGGAGCAGAAGATTGAGAGAGAGAGAGAGAGAGAGAGAGAGAGATGAAACAGAGAAGAGGAGCAGAATATAGATAGCTAGATAGAGAGAGGGGGGAGATCGAGATCGTACCTGCTGCGAACTGCGAGAGAAGGCAAAAGCTAGAAATCAGGCGCAACTCACAGCGAGAGAGCTAGAGAGATTTGTCTATGGTCTGTCTAAGTTGAAGTAAGGTTTGAAAATGGTGGATTTTAGATTTCTAAACCTAAAACTATAAGGGGAAACGACTGGGTGTAAGCGGGTAACCAAAAAAATGGGGGGAAAGGAACGTATAGTGAAAATAAAAGGTGGGAAATATTTTAAAAAAATAACTAAGAATAAAGGGAAGTAAAATTTTGCAACTATATTTATGTAATAATATATATATAATATAATATAATATAATATAATTTATTATATATTTCGGTACGGTATCAGTATTTCGATATTTTTAAAAAAAATATCAAATACCATACCTAACAAATTACCTAGTATGTAATTATCATATAAAATATCAAAAAGACAATTAATTAAATTCTAGCTAAATTACTATGAATCAATAAAAATCAAACTAATATTTTACAAAAACCTAACATATAATTCTTCTTACTGTATAATTTATGTGTAATATTTAAGTTTCTTAAAATATTATGCCATAATTGTAATACTTTCAATGTAATTTATCTTTTAGCATTAATTAACAATAAAATTAATATTAATAATTTAAAATAAATCATAAGCTAATGTTATTATTAATTTACAAGTTAATTACTACTAAACTACTTTCACGTAGTTAAGTATCAATTAACAGTCTAATCAATCACTAATATTATTTAAGGATATCACTAATGCACTTCTACTTAGTGTAGTTATCATTTTATAAACTAAACAATGAGTAATATTTCTTAAGAATACTGCTAATACACTTGTACTTAGTAGAATTTTCAGTGTATAGCTAGGCTAATCAATCACTAATTTTTTTTACTAGTATTACTAATACACTTCTACTTAGTGTAATTCTCAATGTATAAGCTAATCAACAATAGTTCTTAAGAATACTATTAATACACTTCTACTTAATTAGTCTAATTATTAATACATGGGCTAATCAATCATTAATATTGCTTAAGGATACCGCTAATATGCATCTACTTTTTGTAATTATCCATTTAAGCTAATCAATCGCTAATATTTCTTATTGATATATTTCTATATATAGATGTAAATTAATAATAATTTACATTTATATATAATGCATTTATTCATTAATTTTGTATATATATATATAAATATATATATANTTCTTACTGATATATTTCTAATACACTTCTGATGAGTGTGAGAACTAAGAATACTACTAATACAATATATATATATATATATATATATATATATATATATATATATATATATATACACACACACACACACACACACGTGTATCTACTTAGTGTCTACTTTAAGGGTACCACTAATACGTATGTAGTTTTTGTAATTATCAATTTATAACCAAATTAATCGCTAACACTTCTCAGGTATAAGCTAATCAATTAGTAATAGTTCTTAAGACTACTACTGATAAACTTTTATTAATCAGTGTAATTACTAATAGATAGGCTGATCAATCATTAACATTACTTAAGCATACCACTAATATGCATCTGCTTTATGTAATTATCAATTTATAAGCTAATCAATCGCTAACATTTCTTACTGATATTACTAATACACTCCTACTCAGTGTAATTCTTAATACATAAGCTAATGAATCAGTAATAGTTTTTAAGACTATACTAATACATGCTTAATTAGTATAATTCTCAATGTATAGGCTAATGAATCACTAGCGTTACTTCAGAATACTACTAATATTCCTTAACGATACCACTAATAAACCTCCACTTACTTTAATTATCAAACTAAAGATAAACAATCACAAATATTTCTCACAAATATCATTAATACACTTCCATTTAGTGTGTAATTATCAATGTATCGGCTAATCAATCACTAACGTCACTTATATAAGTATACCACTAGTTCACTAATTGTTAACGTTACTTAAGGACACCGTGCATTAATACACTTCTACTCACAGTAATTATCAATTTATATGATAAACCATCACTAATATTTCTTACGGAAACAACTAATACACTTCTTCTTAATGTGTAATTATTAATGTATAGGTTAATCTATGTAGTTAAGGATACTACAAATTTACTTTTACTTTGTGTGATTATAAATTACTAAGCTAATTGCCACTAATATATTTTTAAGTAGTGTATTACCCCCCCCCCCCTCCCACTTAGTATAAGTTTCAATAAATAGGCTAATCAACCACTAAGATAATTAAGTAAATACTTATCGAGGGACTTACCGACGGCCTCTTTCGGTATTGTGTAATAAAAAATATAAAATAATAATCTATAAGATTATATATTTAAATTACCGATGGAAGTCCATCGGTACTGTAAGAACAAAATTCAAATTATTTTTTAAATGCATTAGGATTGACTACTTAGATAACTTTATTCTTTTTCATTTATTTTTTTTAAAGTATCGAGAGACACCATCGGTACCTAAAAAAATAATTTAAAAATATAAATACAAAATGTTCCGAGGGAGTCCGTCGGTACAACTATTTAAATTTTGACCGGTCAAAATATCATTATTTACCGACGGAAGTCCGTCGGTTCTTTTTTAAAAAAATTAGAAATTAAAAAGTTCAAAAGTATCGAGAGACTCCGTCGGAAAGTCCTTCAGAATACCCACGGAAAAAAGTCCGTCGGTACTGTTGCGTCGGTAAATAGATATTTTTTTAGTAGAGATATATAAGGGAAACAAAAGTAAACAAGGCCATTGCAACAAAATCAGCAAAATCTCCTTAGAGGATAAGGAAAAGTGAATGAAGATTCGAATAAGCATCTAACATGCAAGTGAGATGGATCAAAAGCTGAATGAGGTGCTCAGAATATATATTGAGTGGATAAACCAAATCATCTTTGACAAGTCTACCATATGTGCCAATAACAGTTTGCACGTGTACTTAATTGGAGTGCAAAGGCAATTAAGGTTGTGACATATCTCTTTCCGAATATTATCATTTATCAACTACCACAATTGCCAAAAACACGCCATGGCCGCATAGGTGGGTAGAAATTAAGTAGTAGATGCCTTCTGATAGATTTGCTTACAGTGCTGGCACCCGCCAATAAGAGGCGGATCTAGAATTTCAAGAGGATAGGTGCACTGTGATGATATTTATCTAGAATTACATTCGACGAGTTTAACTTTAGTCTCTTACCATGAACAACTATACTTTTGAATTATAAGTTCAAATTATATTCTTTTTGGAATATTAGTAATTTTCACACACACACACACACTCCGTTCTGAATACAAGACCGTTCAGAGTAGTTTCACGTATATATATTTAAGTAATTTTGAAGAAATAAACATTGTTATACATGGCTTAATGAAACGAGTATGGGTTTACGTGGACCCATATCCATCAACTTGGATATGCCTCTGCAACCAATCGTGATGCACCGCGTGACTTGATGCACGTTTAGTACTATAGTAGTACATTAGCCTGCTTGGCCGTGTTTTTAAAATCAATTTATTTTGAAACGTGCTTTTAAAAAAGTTCTTTTGATAAGAAACAAAATCTGTTTAACTAATCAATATGAAAAATATGTTTGAGCAGCAATTAGTGTTGGCCAAACTTTTAAAAAGTGTTTGTAGGTGTATTTTTCTCAAAAATATTATTCAAAAAGTGATTTTGAGGAGAAACTACTTTTTTCTACATCTTAAAAAAATACTTTTTGTCTTCTAAAAGCTTGGCCAAACATCTTAATTTTGGAAAAAAAATATTTTAGGTAAATAAAAAAAGCACTTTAGCAATAAAAAAATACGGCCAAACAGACTATTCTTGTTCACTAAGGACTCGTTTGGTATGAGGGATAAGGAATAATTAATTTCGGGACTAAATTTAATAAAAGTTTATCCTATGTTTGATAGGGAGGAAATTGCGGTATAATTAATTTCGGGATTAGTTATTCCGGGATTGTAGTATTTTTATCTCCATGGGAAGGAGGAATAATTAATTCTGGGATGACTAATCCCAGAATAATTAATCCTCGGATAACTTCTTTCCAACCAAAGGATCCCTATGTGCAGCTTATGTCAACAAGTAGTATTTGTTTTCTCTAGTAAGTTATAAATTGGAAGTCTAAGCAATTTTTATAGTATTTGTTAGTTTGATAGTAAATAGTAGTAAATAACCCTAATCCCATATGTATTAGGAGTAGGACATGTATCATATATAAATAGGGCTCATTGTATCATTGTCATAATTAATCAATAAGATTTTTCTCCCGTGCATTCTCACATGGTATCAGAGCATTAGTGAGAAACCTATCGCTGTGCATCATTCCAGCGACTCCGGGAAGAAAGACCTCGCCGCCGTGCAATTTTCCGGCGACTTAGAAGGCTGCCCGTAATCAAGTCACTTTATGTCGGTGTTGTGCAAAAACCAACACCACCACGAGGTAGATCACTCCTCGGCGACCAACCCATTAAAATTTCTCCGGCAGAAAAGCTACCACGCGCCTCCACGCGCCGGCAACAGAAATTTTTTGGCGAGCGCGTGAACTCACGCGCCGGCGAGTACGACCACTTCCGGCCATTTTTTGACGACGGTTCTTCAGAACAATTGGGTCGGCTACTAATTCCGACCCTACCCATCCTATTTTCGTTTGATTCCGACCATTTTGAGTTTTTCCGACGACTACACTGATTTTTCCGGCAGCTACATTGATTTTTCCGGCATGAACAATGATCCCCAGAAAATTTCTGCTTTTTCCGGCACGATATTATAATGACATTCGTATCGGAAGCCTTTAACTCACAATCCGTTGGATCCAATGCATTGAATTCCATCCAGATGGTTTCTTTACCGGATTATATTGAGTTCTTTCAGTACAAAGCACGTAAACAGACATCTTCAGGATTAGCCTCTGTTGTTCCAACAAATAGTAGCATGACTTGTGTCTCCCAATCTTCACATTCTGAGTCTTGGGTCATTGATTCAGGTGCATCTGATCATATTTCTGGTAACAAATCTCTTTTCACTAGTATTTCATATTCTCAATCTCTTCCAACAGTCACACAGGCCAATGGGTCTCAAGCCATGGCAACTGCAATAGGTCAAGCAAGTCCACTTCCTTCCTTACCTTTAGACTTCGTTCTTTATGTTCCTGGTAGTCCTTTTAAACTCATAGCCGTTAGTCGCCTAGCCAAATCCCTTAAATCTGCTGTTTTATTTCTTGATGACCTTGTTTTTATATAGGAACGCAGTACAGGGCGGATCATTGGTACCGGACGTGAATCAGATGGACTTTATTACCTTATCCTTGCAAAATCACATGGACTCGCATCTTGTCTTCCTCCAATAACTTCTCCCGTTACTGATTCACCAGATTTATTACATAAACGGTTAGAACATCCCAGTTTGTCAAAACTTCAGAAAATAGTACCTGGCTTATCTCACTTGTCCACTCTAGAGTGTGAGTCATGTCAGCTCGGTAAGCATACCCGCTCCCATTTCCCGCGACGTCTCGATAATCGAGCAGAGTCACCTTTTACTTTAGTCCATTCAGATGTTTGGGGTCCTAGTCGGGTCAGTTCTATCTTGGGATTCCGCTACTTTGTCAGTTTCATTGATGATTATTCCAGGTGCACTTGGATATTTTTGATGAAAAATCGATCCGAGTTATTTTCTATTTTTCAAACCTTCCACGCTGAAATTCAGAATCAATTTGGGGTTTCTATACGCACATTTCGTAGTGATAATGCCCTAGAGTATTTGTCTTCCCCATTTCAGCAGTTTATACTCCCATGGGATTATTCATCAAACATCTTGTCTGTACACATCCCAACAAAATGGGGTAGCTGAAAGAAAGAATAGACATCATATTGAAACTACTCGTACTTTACTCATACAATCTCATGTTCCGCTGCGTTTTTGGAGGGATGCAGTTCTTACATCTTGTTATCTTATTAATTGTATGCCATCTTCAGCTATCCAAAATCAAGTTCCATTCTCTGTCCTGTTTCCCCCACTTACCTTTGTTCTCTCTTCCACCCCGTGTCTTTGGGAGTACGTGCTTTGTTCATGACCTTACTCCAGGCAAAGATAAGTTAGCTCCTCGTGCTCTTAAGTGCATATTTCTGGGTTACTCAAGAACGCAAAAAGGATATCGATGTTATTCTCGTGACATTCAGCGATTACTTATGTCTGCTGATGTTACCTTCTTTGAAACCCAATCATACTTCACAGGTCCAGTTAATCACTTAGATATTTCTGAGGTACTACTCGTTCCTTCTTTTGGAGATTCAGTCCCTATCTCCCATTCATCTTCTTCCATAGCTCCACCGCCTACAGTTCCAGTTGCAGCTCCACCGCCTATAGCTCCAGTGTCACCACCGAGTCCAGTGCCACCACCTAGTCCAGTTCCACCAACTATAGCTCCAGTGCCACCACCTAGTCCAGTTCCACCAACTATAGCTCCAGTGCCACCACCTAGTCCAGTTCAACCTTCTACAGCTCCACCACTCCTGACTTATCATCGTCGTCTGCCCCCAGCATCAGGCCCAGCTGATTCACGTCCTGCACCTGACCCTGCTAATACTGCGGACTTGTCTCCGCTTAATTGACCAATTGCACTACAAAAAGGTATACGGTCCACACTTAATCATAATCCTCATTATGTCGGTTTAAGTTACCATCGTCTCTCATCATCCCATTGTGTATCTGTGTCATCTTTGTCCTCTGTTTCCATCCCTAAGTCTACAGGTGAAGCACTGTCTCATCCCGGATAGCAACAAGCTATGATTGACGAGATGTCTGCTTTATGATAACTAGGGATTTGATGTGTTTCAAGCTCCTTCTTGCTTACGCTTTGATTACAAATTCTTACAAAATAGTCCCAAAAGGCTCATAAGTTGTGCTTGATTGCAGGTTTGATCAACAAAGTGACGGGATGTCAAATATCAGCTCAAAAGGAGTGAAACCTGCACAAGTATCAAAGACAAAGACAACTCGGGACAAACTAGCCTAGTGCGGCCGCAGTCCATTCTATACGGTCCGCACTAGGGAGATTCAGAGACTGGTTTTTCAAGGCATCAAAGCAGTGCGGCCGCAGTAGATATTGTGCGGCCCGCACTGAAGACACCGCGGCCGCACCACCATTCTGTGCGGTCCGCAAAAGAGAAGATCAGAGAGATATAATTTGCCAAGGTTCAAGCCAGCGCGGTCCGCGGTCATATTTGTGCGGACCACATTAGAAACCTTCGCGGCCGCGGTCCATTCTGCGCAGTCCGCGGAGCCTGAGTTCAGAGAGCCAAGATTTCAAGTCCAAGAGCCTAGTGCGGGCCGGACAAGTGCGGCCGCAGTCCATTATGTGCGGCCCGCACTGACCCCGCAGGGGCATTTTTGTCCAATTTTTCCAGCTTAGTATAAATAGAATATTGTTCCCTTTTTAGGGCATCAGATATTAGAGAACAGGAGCTGCGCTCGTGAGAAGCCATTTTGTAGCCATTTTGGGCACTTTAACGTAGTTCTAGCAATTGAATCATTATATTTACTTCAGTAATTTAATATTATGTTTTTCTCTTCATCTATTTCTCTGATTTTATCTTCAATGAGTAGCTAAACCTATTAGCTAGTATGTTGGCTCAACCCTAGTGTGGGCAATTGATAGGTGTTGTGATTTAAGGTTAGATTGATTATGGGTGTTTGTTATTTGGGTCAATTTTATGGTTTAATTTATGAATTAGTGGTTGCAAACACTAGTTTGTGCTAAGTTGACTTGGCTCTTCTTGAGAAAGAGAGCCTAAGTCTCCAAAATTGACTAAACAAGAAATTGGGATGGACTCAAGAGATTTGATAGTCCCAATTAAAGGGTTAAACCTTGAGAGAGTAATTACCCGACTTGAACCCTAGTTGCTTGGGCAATCATGCATACCCAATTGGTCTCGAGAGAGTCAATTGGGCAAAACCACTCTTTCTACCGAGAGGTGTAGAGTGGGTATTATTGAGCAACGGTTATAACATATTTCCCCAATCATATCAATCGTGCCTTAAATGCAATTACCCGTCAATTAGTCACCTAGGTGAAGGTCACTACCCTAGTGCCTTTTAAACCATTAGATACAATTTGTAGCAATTTACTTTTAGTCTAATTTAGTTGCAATTATAACATGTAGTTTGATCATAGTAGAATATATAGAAAACCCGAAAATGAATAGAAGACCAATTAAGAACACACACACGATCCTAAGCTAAATAGATACTCGACTCCAATCCTAGCTCTCTGTGGATTCGATCCCGACCCACAAATCAGGTAAAAGCTATTACGACCCTCTCTCGCTACTTTTTAGTGGTGCGGAGTTGGCAGCGATCACTTTTCGTCGTTGCCGGGGAGCTAACGGTTTTGGCTATCTATTTAGTTAGTTTTATGTGTTGTTCTTCTTTCCTTCTTTGTTACTAATTTGCGTGTGTGATTACTACAGGTACCAAATGGCTTTAAATGCTAATGACCCTCTTGGAAATGTGTTTGCGGGGGAGGAGGTTGATGAAATTGGAGAGGATGAGGTGCCTCTTGTACCTCCAGGACCACGACGAGGCCGCCAGGCCAATGCTAATGAAAACGTTCCAGACCCTCCTCCGCCACCTCCAAGAGCGGTTCCGCGGGTGTTACCGAACGAGGGCTATGCGAGTGCTATTGTCCCACCCAGAATTCGGGCGGGCAATTTTCAGATAACTAATGTGATGTTGACCTTACTTGAGCAGCGTGGGTGTTTCACGGGCACTGCGGATCAAAATGCCTACAAACATCTAAAAGGGTTCGTGGATACATGTTGGGGTAGCAAGCAGACGAATGTTTTCGAAGATGCTCTTAGGTTGAGACTTTTCCCGTTCTCACTTCGGGGAAAGGCATTGGATTGGCTAGAGAGACTCCCCAACCATTCCATCACAACTTGGGATGAGTTGGCGGATAAGTTTATTGCTAAATTTTTCTCACCCGGGCATATGGCGGCACTTCGAGATGAAATATTGGCTTTCAAGCAAGAACCCACGTAACCTTTGCATGAGATTTGGGAGCGGTTTAGAACGATGGTGAAGGAATGCCCCAATAATGGTATGACCGAGGCGATGATTCAACAAACCTTCTATCGGGGCATCAATACTACAAATCAATGCATAGTCAATCAATTGGTCGGGGGTAATTTCATGAAGTTGCCGTATGACGAAGCTTGCGAGATTCTTGATGAGATGGCGGATACATCCCCCGCATGGCAAAGTAGAGCCAATGTTCCTCAAGGTAACCCTACGGTTATCCATTTGCATAAGGAGTTACACGACCACGGGCAAGCTATTGCGGAGTTGACAACTACTATGAACCAATTGGCTAAGGCACAGTTGCAACAAGTCCAAAACCCTCGCCAAGTGAATGCTATGGAAGGTGTTAGTATGCTTACCAACAAGAGAAGGCAAAGAAGGCAACAAAATCAAGGGAATTCCGAGCAATTTGATGATGAGTGTGATGGGTTTCAAAATGATGGCTATGATGAGCAAAATGAAGAGGTACAATATGTTAACAACTATCAAGGCAATAGAGGCAACTCTTCAAACCAACAATGGCGACCTCAAGGAAATTGGGGCAATCAACAATAAAGTGGTGGTAATTGGAACAATAACAACCAAGGTGGTAATTGGGGGAACAACAATCAAGGCAATCAAGGGAATTGGAATGGTAATAACAACAATTGGAACAACAATGGTCAAGGCGGGTGGAACAACAATGGAAACCAAGGCAACCGGAGGCAAGGCTTTCAAAGGCCTCCGATGTACCAACAACCGAACAATCCGCCTCCGTTTCAATCTCAAAGATCTAGTCTTCGGGTAATCATATGGGAAGAATAGAAATGATGTTCGAACAAATGATGAAGAAGAACCAAGATTTCGATGCTCAATTGGCTTCCCACAATACCTCTATCTGGAACTTGGAGGTGCAATTAGGCCAAATCTCTCAATCGTTGAATACTCGCCCTAAGGGTGCTCTACCAAGTGATACTGTAGTGAACCCGAAAGGTGGGAACAATCATGTGATGGCGGTTACAACAAGAAGTGGGAGAGGCGGTGATGTGCATGCCTCGAAAGATAAGCAAGTTGTGGATGATGATGTTGAGTTGCGGGAAAATGAAGTACCTTTGATAGTTGAAGATGTGGTTGAGAATGTGGTGAACAATGATGTGAGGATTGACATTAATGAGGCCGAGGTGTAAACTCAAGATGCCGTGAACCCGTCTAGGGAACACGTGATTGACATGCCCGAGGCGGTGGTGCCCAAAGCCAAGGCACCTTTTCCTAGGCCACCTCCGCCTTATCCTCAACGGTTAGCAAAGCAAAAAAGTGAGAATCAATTCAAAAAGTTCATTGACATGATGAAGAGCTTATCCATCAACGTGCCTTTGGTGGAAGCTTTGGAGCAAATGCCTGGTTATGCTAAGTTCATGAAGGATTTAGTTACAAAGAAAAGATCAATGGACTGTGAAACTATCAAGATGACCCACCAAGTTAGTGCCATAGTACATTCAATGGCCCCGAAATTAGAGGATCCTGGTGCTTTCACTATCCCCTGCACTATTGGTAGTGCAGACTTTGCCAAAGCTTTATGTGATCTTGGGGCAAGCATCAATTTAATGCCCTTCTCAGTTTTCAAGACCCTGGGTATTGGGCCACCAAGGCCAACTTCCATGAGATTACAGATGGCAGATAGATCAATAAAGCGACCTTTGGGTATAGTTGATGATGTGCTTGTCCGGGTGGACAAATTTATCCTGCCAGCGGACTTTGTGATTTTCGATTGTGAGGTTGACTATGAGGTCCCGATCGTATTAGGGAGACCTTTCCTTGCAACGGGGAAGGCATTGGTTGATGTTGAAGCGGGTGAACTAACTTTCCGAGTGGGGGATGAGAAGGTCGTCTTCCATGTGTGTAAATTCATGAGGCAACCCAATAGCACCGAGGTGTGCTCATTTGTGGACATTGTCACAGCTGTGATCGTGGATGACCCAAGTTCTATGATTAACGTGGAGGATCCCCTTGAGGCCGTGCTATTAAATCTTGATGTTAATGATGATGCAAGCAGAGTGGAGTGTGTCAATGCCGTACATGGGATGGGCTCTTATTCCTATGAGCCAAGAAAATTGTCTTTGGATCTTGAAAATCGGAAAACTCAACCAACCAAACCATCAATTGAGGAGCCACCGGTGTTGGAGTTGAAGCCACTTCCTCCACACCTCAGGTATGAATTCTTTGGCTCTAATTCAACTTTACCAGTAATTCTTTCTTCTTGCCTTACTAACATGCAGGTTGAGGCCACGTTGGCGGTGCTTCAAAGGCGGAAAAGGGCAATTGGATGGACTCTAGCAGATATTCGGGGGATAAGCCCCGCATTTTGCATGCACATAATTATTTTGGAGGATGATGCAAGGCCCTCCTTGGAACATCAAAGGAGGCTCAATGAAGCAATGCAAGAAGTGATGAAGAAAGAAGTGATCAAGTGGCTAGATGTAGGCGTGGTGTATCCAATCTGCGATAGCTCATGGACTTCTCCGGTGCAATGTGTGCCGAAGAAAGGTGGGATGACTGTGGTGAAAAATGACAACAATGAACTTATTCCCACTCGGACCGTTACCAGGTGGAGAGTTTGCATGGACAACCGGAAGCTAAACAAGGTGACCCGCAAGGATCATTTCCCGTTGCCATTCCTTGACCAAATGCTTGATCGCCTTGCGGGGCGAGCCTTTTATTGCTTTTTGGATGGATATTCGGGCTATAATCAAATCTTAATTGCTCCGGAGGACCAAGAGAAGATAACATTCACTTGCCCATATGGTACATTTGCTTTCTCCCGGATGCCGTTCGGGTTGTGCAATGCTCCGGTGACCTTTCAAAGATGCATGATGGCTATTTTCACCGATATGGTGGAAGACATTTTGGAGGTCTTTATGGATGATTTTAGTGTGGTTGGTGATTCATTTGAAGAGTGTTTGGGAAATTTGGATAGAGTCTTGGCCCGATGTGAAGACACAAATCTTGTTCTTAATTGGGAAAAATGCCACTTCATGGTTGAAGAGGGCATAGTGTTGGGTCACAAAATTTCTAAGCATGGGATTGAAGTAGACAAAGCCAAGATTGAGGTGATTTCAAGGCTTCCTCCCCCCACTTCTGTCAAAGGGGTGAGAAGTTTCCTTGGGCATGCTGGGTTCTACCGGCGGTTTATCAAGGATTTTTCGAAGGTAGTGAATCCTCTTTGCAAGTTGCTAGAGAAAGATGCTAAGTTTGTGTTTGATGAGAAATGTATGGAGGCCTTTGAACTTCTAAAGCATAAGTTGACCACTACCCCGATCATTATCGCACCCAATTGGAGCTTGCCTTTCGAGCTCATGTGCGATGTCAGTGATGTTGCGGTTGGGGCAGTGTTGGGTCAAAGAGTGAACAAAATGTTTCATCCCGTGTACTATGCAAGCAAGACTATGAATGAAGTTCAAAGGAACTACACGGTGACGGAGAAGGAATTGTTGGCTATTGTGTTCGCCATGGAAAAATTTCGGCCATATCTTATGGGGGCCAAAGTCATAGTGCACACCGACCATGCCGCCCTTAGGTATTTGATGACAAAGAAAGACTCCAAGGCAAGGTTGATGAGATGGGTGTTACTTCTTCAAGAGTTTGATTTGGAAATAGTGGACTGGAAAGGTACTGAGAACCAAGTTGCTGATCATTTGTCCCGCTTGGAGGAGGAAGGAAGGCCGTGTGATGGCCTAGATATCAATGATACATTCCCCGATGAGTAACTACTTTCTGTGTCGATGTGTGATATGCCATGGTTTGAGGACATTGCTAATTTCCTTGTGACTGGCATCATCCCGGGTGAGCTCTCTTCTAACCAATGGAAGAAGCTCAAACGGGATAGTTTGGATTTCCATTGGGATGAGCCATACTTGTTCAAGATTTGCCCGGATGGCGTGATTCGAAGGTGTGTCCCGGAGGGAGAGCAACTGAGTATTTTGGAGGCTTGTCATTCCTCCCCTATGGTGGCCATCATGGAGGGGTGAGGACGGCTTCGAAAGTTCTGAGTTGTGGTTTCTATTGGCCAACCTTGTATGCAAGTGATCTAGTGAAAAGATGTGATCAATGTCAACGAGCGGGCGGGATTTCCAAGAAAGATGAGATGCCTCTAAACACAATTCTTGAAGTTGATATCTTTGATGTATGGGGTATCGATTTTATGGGCCCTTTTATTAGTTCGTGTGGTAACACTTACATTCTTGTAGCGGTTGATTATGTGTCAAAATGGGTTGAGGCCGTGGCCTTGCCCAACAATGAAGCTAGGAGTGTGGTAGCCTTTCTGAAGAAAAGCATTTTCACAAGGTTTTGTACACCTCGGGCAATCATTAGTGATGGAGGATCGCATTTTTATAATAGAGCCTTTGATGCCTTGCTTTCCAAGTATGGTGTCAACCACAAAGTCTCTACGCCTTATCATCCTCAAGCAAGTGGCCAGGTTGAAGTGTCTAACAGGGAAATCAAGAGAATTTTCTCCAAAACTGTTAATGCCAATAGGACCGATTGGTCTAAAAAGTTAGATGATGCTCTATGGGCTTACCGGACCGCTTACAAAACCCCAATTGGTATGTCACCATACCGGTTGGTGTTTGGGAAAGCATGTCATCTACCAGTGGAGTTGGAGCATAAGGCCATGTGGGCCTTGAGGAAGCTTAATCTTGAGTGGGATGTTGCGGCTAATCTTCGTGTTGAACAACTCAATGAACTTGATGAATTCCGGTTCTATGCATACTCTAGTTTGTCCTTGTATAAGGACAAAATGAAGTACCTTCATGATAAATATGCTCGTGGAAAGGAGTTCAAAGTTGGTGATTTGGTTCTCTTGTTCAATTCCCGGTTACGTCTGTTTCCGGGAAAGCTTAAATCAAAATGGAGTGGACCGTTTGAAGTTGTGTGTGTAACCCCCTTTGTTGCTCTTTATTTGAAGAACAAAAGTGGTGAAGTTTTTAGAGTGAATGGGCACCGGGTCAAGCATTATCTTGGGTTTGATGATAGCCATGTGGTGGTTGTTGGTCATTTCAAATGATGTGATGGTAACCCGCGTCGTGCCACGACGTTAAATCAGGCGCTTTTTGGGAGGCAACCCATGTGTTTTTCTCTTTGTTTTCTTTGATTTTCTTTGTAGTATAGGATTGATTTTTGGGCTAACTGGTTGTGAGATGTTACAGGATTGAGTTGATGCAGTGCAGGACATAATTGGAGAATTACACAGGTCTCTGAAGTTTCCAGTGCAGCCGCACTACCATTTTGTGCTGTCCGCACTGGTACAGGGTGACAAAAATTGCTCTCTGAAGTTTGCCACAGCGGCCGCGGTTGATTTGGTGCGGTCCGCGGTGGACCACCGCGGTCGCGGTCCATTTTGTGCGGACCGTGGTGGGTTACTGAGTTGGACTTAAACATAATAGCCCAGTGCGGACCGCGGTTCATTTTGTGCGGTCTGCACTGGTAGGTGAGGCTGGGCCCCAGGGGCTTCTCTATAAATAGACCTTAAGGGTCTCCTGTTACCGTTTTCGAAAACTTGAAACTCAGAGCACCTGACTACTGTTCACCTTCGATCTTAACCGTAACTCTTGCTTAGGATCATTAATCTTCATTTCATCTCTTAATCTGGTAACATTTCACTCAATTCTTCCTTGTTTAATTGTCTAATTTCATTTTATGTTCATTTTTCTTAGATTATAGTTCTTTTTCTTCCCGTAATTAGTTAGATTTTTAGGTTAAGTTAGTTTAAATGATGATTCATGTAGATTTAGTGAGTATAATGGACTGGGGAAAACATTGAGGGACCCTAATTAGGTAAAAATTTGGACTTAAAAGCAAAATCGGATGAACCCTAACTCAGTGCCATGTCTGGGCACGTAGCACGGACCGCGGTCATGTCTGTGCGGTCCGCGGTGCCATCTTGTGTCCAGGTGACCTTTGCCCAGTGCGGACGCACTACATTTTGTGCGGTCCGCACTGGCCTAGTGCGGCCTCGGTTGGTTTTGTGCGGTCCGCACTGGTGAGATTCAGAGACCAGGTTTTTGGAACCCTATACCTGTGCGGACCGCGGTCATTTGTGTGCGGTCCGCGGTGGCCTCAGTGCGGCCGCACTATCATTTTGTGCGGTCCGCACTAGGCAACTCCTGCAACATTTTCATTTGTCTGCAACACTATTTTATGTGAACCCATTGATACTAACAAGTTATTTGAATTGTGTTTGCAGACAATGGTGAGGCAATAAGGAAAAGGCTCAAAACAACCGGGAAAAGGAGAACCCTCCCGGGGAGGGAAGAAGAAGATGGTAAAACTCACTCCCCAAGCTCGGGAAAACATAAAAAAGACCAGGAAGCTAACAAAAGCTGCAGACAGAGCTGCTTCCCATTCCTCGGGGAGTGAATACCAACCGTCAAGGGACATTTCTTCAGACTCTGTGCCAGAATATGTTGAAGACTGGCCGGAGAGATTCAGAATAAGAGATACCCCTCCGCCATCACCCACTGCCCAAGCACCAGAGCATATTCCCACCGAGTCGTCTGAGGGCTCAGCAGCAGGCAGTGGTGAATTCTCCACCTCCCCCACAGCTTCATTATCCGGGGAGAGTGCAGCCGGAGGTGAGGAGGAGGTACAAGGGGATGAGGAGATAGCTGAGGGTGGTGAGGCTCAGGTGGGAGGCATTGCCCGAACTAGAAAGCCTGAGGTTTGGCGAGATAGGTTCGTGAGTGAGGTAGCGTACCACAAGTTTAGGGAGTGGTGGCCGGTGAGAAAGTTAATACCGGAGTGGAGTTTCATTGACAGAGATCTATTACCCCACAACCTTGACGTGCAGAGACAGTTTAGAACTAGAGTGGGTTGGGAGTACTTTTTAGATGACTGTGTGGACGCTAACGAACACATGGTCAAAGAATTCTATTGCAATGTAGCCCACATAAAAAAGGGCTCCAAAGTGACCAAGGTTCGCAATAAGACAGTGTTGTTTGATGGGAAATACCTCAACGAATACTTGGGTTTCAATGAGGAGGATGAAGCTTTGTATATGGCGTAGTTGGAGATGGGCGAGGAGGTCCGTCCATGGTTAGCTCAGTACCTGGCAATCCCAGGTACCGTTCCTGATTGGTTGACTGCTGGGGTCAAAATATTGCGGAGGACCCTGAACTTTGAGGCGAGGGGTTGGGAGACATTTGTTTGCAGCCGGTTGGATCCTACTACACATGACCAGACACTTCCTCTCCACCGGGCTGTTTTGGTTGCTTCGATTATGGCAGGATACCCCATAAATGTGGGGAATGTGATGTCCCGCATTATCTTATTAGTGGGAGCAGAGCATGACTGGAACTACCCTTTCCCGAGCACCCTCACTATGTACTTTCGGGACTTGGAGGTGGACAAGAAGCCCTACGATGTCAAGGTCAAGGCGACAGCCCCGTTCTCCTGGTATAGCTTGAAGGGAAATGACAACCCCAAGGACAAGAGTTACAAAGCCCCTACTTCTGGCCCAACTGGCCAGTCTGAAGAGCCAGTTGTGGTAGAGGTCCTTGCTGAGCCTACTTCCATTTCTGCTAATTTGCCTCCTGGCCCTTCCACATCAGCAGGCCCGGAGATCCCATCTAGCCGGGCCCACCCCATCACTGCCCACTGGCTGAGCCAGGCCCTGCTAAGTATAAACAACTGGATGCAGACTGCCTCATCCAAGTTGTCCACATTGACTACTACTGTAGCAGCTCAGTCAGCTCCCCCAGCCCCACAGGTACCCCAGTCAATCGAGGATGCGCTCAAAGAGATACTTGAGAACCAGAAGAAGATCCTCGGCACTCAGGCTGCGCTCACAAAGGCAGTGGATTCACATAGCAAGGCTCTCAAGGAGCTTTCTAAGGAGCATAGGAAGCTGCGGAAGACACGGGCCTCCAAGGAGTCCATGAAGGAGTTACGGGCAGATGTTGATAGGCTGAAGCAGACCAGCTGCCTTTGGACCTGTTGCTTGATGATCCAGTACCCAGCAGCTCATCCACAACCGGAGCAGCCCAGAGGCCTTCGAAAAGGAGGAGGGATGATCCCTAGAGCAGATGATGCTATCATCCAGTTGGCGGACCCACAGGAGGCTTCCTCTAGTCAGCCGCAGCATGTACCAGTTCTACAGCCTGTCGAGGTCCAGGCCCAGGACCCAGTAGCAGCAGAGCAGACCACCGAGAACCAGTCTGAGGTTCCCGAGCACACAGAGGACCTAGGGACCACCCATGATCCTATGCAGAGAGACACGGCTTAGGGAGTCTTCTATATCCTTTTTCTCTATCTTTTTGGTGCTTATTTGGATTAGTTGGCATTGGGGACAATGCCAGCTTTTATTTGAGGGGGTGTGCCCTACATTTTTGGATGACTGTATATATTGATACCATTTTATGCTTTCTTGATTTTCATTTGGTCTGTATATAATTTTATATTTAGTTACTTTTATCGCACTTTTTATCTTTCCTTTGGTCTGTATATAAAGTTACATTTCATTGTATATATTCATCCCGTCTATTGTATATTCAAATCCCCTCTTGTATATATTTATTCTATTTTCCGCAAATTTTTTTTCATTTTTAGCTTCTTATTTGTGATTCGTAGCTTCTTGTTTTTGAAATTTGCAATAAGCCTTTGGTTTTCTTAATGCCACGGTTCTTTCCAAAGGTGGAGTGTTGTGTGAACCGGGTGGCTCTTCCCAATGATAGATGTCGTGACAACCTTCTTAAGGGTTTGAGTCCGTTTTTCTTTTTGTTTTTAGTAGTTTGTAGTTAAGGGTACCTCAAGCAAAGCTTCACTTGGGCCTAACACATTTGCCTTTTGATCTTATG